>NC_042496.1:23189958-23195213 GCF_005508785.2 Acyrthosiphon pisum
CGGACTGATGAACCTTATATAATATATTCAATACTACTTATTAAGATTTGAATATTATCAACTTACCTACCTAGCTTAAGCAACAGGTTGTTGCAATGTCGTTAACTATAAATGTGTACCTACCTACCTTAAATGTTTACTACGAAATTAATGTTAGCCCGTTAGCGTCGGTATATGTTATCATATAAATTATTCTTAAAATCCATCTCCTATGCACAGAATATTTTTTCGTAGGTATTCAATAATTTATCCTACTACACAATATACAGTACTATACACTCAATGATAAGGTACACACGATTATGTGTCTGTTCCCCGGTTTTTAAGTATGCATTTTGAGTTATGATTCGCATTCAATTAATTTTACCGTTCCGGTACACGATAAAAATTGTGCATGCAACGTTCTAGAAATACCGGTGCATATTCCGTCCTCCGATACGATATTTGAGACCGTACCGGCATAATATCGCAGCAGTGTGCAAGCGCCCATTTAATCCCATGTGTATAGGTTTTAACTGTACCGCACAAAGAATATCGGTGTGTCTACCGTCCACCGGTCCGGTAATATCGTGTCGATGTGATCGATGCCATATAAAACTATGAACTCAATTTTATCGTTACCGTCACCGTACCGTTTACCGCCGCAGTGTGTGGGGACCTTAAGCAAATATTTTTTAAGACTAATTAGTGTAATTACCACATTATTTAATTAAAAATATTACACTAATTAGTTTTTAAAAAATATTTGATGAATCAATTTCATGTGGTTGTCAGTAATATTGTAGTCTGAGAGTTATATTTCCTAGGGTCGACGATTTTTTCCGGGTATTTTTATTCCGCAATTCACTGTATCTATTATATATTATAGTTCAATGCATAATATACTGTAAAATTATGTATAATTATCTTAACAATAAACCGACATAAATTGATTAGGTACTTAGAACAAATACAGACATACAGCTACTGATATTCACTGTATTTATCACAGGCAATATAAAATAGTTATAAAGTTTAAATAAAAATTAAATAATTAAATTTTTTAAAAAAAAAGTAAGAAATACCTACATGCAGTGGTATTTTTAAAGGTTTATTAATATTTTAGTAAAACGATTGAATAATTTATTTCGCGGGGGCTATTACAAGTTTTTTTTGGGAGGGGCGGGGGACTAAGCCTCTCAAGCCTCCCCACCTAGTTGCGCTTATAGACTCTGAGGACACTTCCTATATCGTATCGTACAAGATTCAACCATTCAATGATAACGCTTACGATTGGCCGTTTGTCGCTCGTATATAGATTTCAAAACAAGACGGTCAGCGATCAAGGACATTGCGAATCCACACACGACGAAGAGAACGTTACAAACTTTGCGTCACTGCCATCGTTGCTGTCCATCGATAACCACGGGGCAGTTCCTGCAGTCGAGACGTCCGCCGTCACGAGGAAGAAATTCAGATTCGTATCAGCGAGATTTCAAAAAAGGGTTATCGCTTCCGATTAAGTCTCCCAAAAAAATAATATTATTTACCGCGTTGTTCTCAGATTTTGTTTCGACAAAAGTTTCGTACAGTGGCCGTGTGGCGTGTTGTACGTGTGCACACGTCGTGCAGTACAGCTTAGGAATTCAAACTGCCGTTCAATTGTATTGCGCTTAAAATATTATATAAACATGTATTTATTATATATTATTATACGTGAGTTTTGTTTAACGTTGAGATACTCATCGGTTTCAGTCAATTGATTTGGTTTTAGAGAAAAACATGTTTTCAGTAGAACTTGAAGTTATAATTATATGTGCCTATGACTTAAAAAAAAATTACTTATATTATTGTAAAAAAATAATTGTTTACCTACTCAGTAATATCGATTCACCAGTTTTATATTTGTTTTTATCTAAATCCTTTTCGGGGGGTGTTTCATATTCTGAAATAAAATATTTTTCCCTTTTTTTTATTGTGTATCCAATATATTGCTTAAAACGGTATAAATAAAAGACTACCACTTCAATGTGCGATACATAATATATTATGTCTTATAGTATCAATTTTAAGAAAAATATTTTTCTTTAGAATATGAAATTTAAAACAATGACCAACATTAAAAAAAAATTGGAAACAATTACTTTTTTTGTGTTACTAGAGTTCTTTAAACATGATTCATAACAATACACAATAATTGACAAGGCAAATTAGTGTCTGCGACGTTAAAAAATCACTCCGTATACATTTAGGTGGTATAGACAATCTGAGACACGGTACACTGGTCTCCAATCATAATAATATTACCGAATGACCCATACAAAACTGTAGCAATAAAATATTGTTTTTGAAAAACAGTGTAGGGTATTACAATAATGTTATATTTATATAGACTATGAAACAAAATGCCTTACTTTTTCTATCGCTTTTCGATTAGTAAAATCTGTGATATTTTAACGTTAAGTTTCACCGTTATTTTGTCAGAAAAAGGCCAATTGTTTTAAATTATATAATATAATATAATATAATTTATTATACATGAATAATAAATATAATATAATTTTAATTAATGATATTGTGTTTACTAGAGTGCCTCTATGATTGTTGAATTGGTGTACAATTATTTATTATTACCTACTGAATATAATACTGTATATTATTTAGGCTAGAGGTTCTTGCTCATTCACTCGACTGTTATTTAGGTAAATCACGCTTTACTTTTGTAATTTCTATGATATTTAATATTATTAATATATAAATATAATATAATATTCTATATTAATTAATATTACATGTGTATTTTATATACTACTTTCTAGATTAAATACGATTCAAAATTTGAAAGAGCATTATAATATAATAGCGTACTATGTTTAAGATAAATATTTGAAATGTTTAATGAATCGTATAGAATGTACCAATTCCTATTATTAAATCGGTTTAATAACTTTTTTTAATTCTTCATTTGCTCTATTATTAATAATAATTACTATAAGCATTCTATTTTGTCTACTAATTACGTCTAATAAAAACAATTTCTATTTTCAATTATATTTAATCGATTATTGGTTTCTTGTTTCCCTTTAAACCAAATGTTTTCAGTTTTATAGAGGAATAAAATATGGTAACAGTTCAACACCGAGTATTTTAGTAACAAATTATAGGCATCCATTTGTTTTATTTAATAAAAGTTACTAATGTTTACAATATGATAATAATAGTGTGTAAAACAAAACATTGGAAAAAAGCAGAATAACAATTTACTAGACGGCTGAGGAATAATAACTAGAAGGTTTTATCTGTTCCACGTAAGTCCCAGAATGTTTTTGGCCTGGAAAAAAAAACAGGTATTTAAGTGGTATGATCGTGGCCACAACATTAATGTTGATTCTAATCGATTAGACTCACCGTAGAGACTGACGCTGTGACAACATCTTTGGCGAGTTGAGTATTACTCTCGAGCATTGAATCCAACTTAACGCATTCCTCGACTGCTCTTCTCACAAACTTCCACGTGTCGTCGTATCCTTGCGATCCGTCTTGCAATAAATGCAGTTCACTGGATTTGTAAATAGTGGCCAAGCCTATGCGCCGTGTGTACCATCGAGTCTATAATATAATTGAAACAAACGCAAACAAATTAATCATTGTAACACAGTCAGATGTTGCATCGGTAATACAATGGGCTGTGCAGCTAATTATTAATCAATGACGTTTCCCGTTCTAATCAGAGTTAAAACTCCTCAATAAATATTTAATTATTAATGAAAACAAATTTAACATTATGTACTTGCCTAATTTTGTTATAAATATGTAAACATTTTATAAATTATATTTTTTTAATGCATTTTTAATTCACGATTCGATATTTTTAATACCTATATAATTTATTTTAAAATTATTCTTTATAAATAATAACTAATAAAAAATAATTTTTAATAATTCATAATAAATCGAAAGTATGCATGCACTCGAATTTAGTGGTATATCTGTTAAGTATATTGAATTGGTAAACCAATTCATTATTTCGTAGTATACCTGCTATAGTGCTATACACGAATACCCGTTTTTTTTTTATCATGAGACATGAAAGGATAAGGATAAAAAATATTTAAAAATATAATTTTTTAAGAAAAACGATGTTTTATAAGCGACTAGAAACTATGTAAAAAAATATTTTCAAAAAAATTTATACTTTTTGAAATAATGAGTGTTCTATGATAAAAGAATCACCCTGCAGTATATCGGCGGGGCACACGAACGTTTACAGATATTTATTTTGAAATTTATACGCACGTCTATGGACCGGTCGCCCGCGTAGTAACAGACGTCGTTGACCAGCGTCATCAGGTTGGACAGAGCTTGCGGCGCGTTGGACGGTTTGGAGAGCAAGGCGATCGCCTGCGGCCACTGGTTCAAGTACGGTTGGAGCATCAGCAACCTGGTCTTGATGGCGTTCGTCAGGAACACGGTGAGCTCCGCTTTGCTGTAATCAAACGCACAGAGGAATGAAACACGTCCATAACGCACGCGACGACTTGTGGCCGGAACCAGCACGGCAGCAGTACCTTTCTGTGGGCAACGTCAACGTGCCGTCCCGGAGGAGTCGGCACAGCGAATCATTGCTGGCCGAGTAAAAGTACAGGGCCAACTCGGCCCCCGGGTCTCGGAAGAGGCCGTGCACCGTGTCCGGGTACCCGAGCTCTTCGGCGCCTGTATAGAATATCGGACAAACAAAATGGCTGTAGTATAGTTTATGTTGGCGTTGAACGGCGAGTGTGTAATTATCGATAGGTAACATATAGGTATACAGCAGGGGTGGCCAAACGGTCGACCGCGATCGACTGGTCCGCGATCTTGGACGATTTCCGAGTCGATCCCCTTGTTAGAATTTATTAATTGTTCTTATTATGCATTTGTCATTTAGTAGATTCGATTATTAAATACATATATTCCGGATTAACCTGTCACTGTGAAACGGCATTTTCTCACATGAAATTTATAAAAGCTGAGTAGGTTAGGTTTAGACTTAAGCACGGAGACTTCATTTGGCCATGATAATGCAACGACACGCTTCTACATCCACAGTAAAATGTTAATACATTTTAAAATTATTTAGAAATTTAATGTGAAACACTTATTTCAGATCAGTGGCGTAATTACGGGGGGGGGGATAGATCCCCCCCATGAGCCGTATTTATATATTGTCTTATACTCTTATACCTACAAATAGTTCAAATACAAACTTATAAATTATTACGAAACTAGAAAAAAAA
>NC_042496.1:23196870-23240382 GCF_005508785.2 Acyrthosiphon pisum
TTTACAGTCAAATAAGTATGGAAATTCTGATTGAATAGCATAAATATTCGGTTTGTTTTTTTCAAAAATTCAAAAATTATTAAACATTTTTTTTAAACAAATAAGTTTTTTGAATTTCCAAGATAGCCATTTTGTTGATCGTATTTTTCGAAACAGTACAAAAAAAAAATATTTAAATTTAATGAAAATTGTTTAAGTTAGAGCTAATTATTATTTTGAATTTCTAAGAATAATATTTATGACTTATATTACCTACCTGTGCATACGGCATTAGCAAAATACGATTACTAATACGTTAATTATTTATTACAATCACGCTGATTTTTCGGCTAAAATAAAAAATAATAATTAGCCCTAATTTGGGCGATTTTCATTAAATTTTAATATATTTTTTTTTGAACTATTTTTAAAAATATGATCAACAAAATGACTATCTTGGAAATTAAATAAACTTTTTTGCCTAAAATATTTTTTTTAATAATTTTTGAAAAAAAAAATCGAATATTATATATTATGCTATTCAATCAGAATTTCCATTCTTATGACTGTAAAAAAAAAACTGCATTTAAATATATTGATTTTCCACGGAGATACTAAGGGTGATACGGGACTTCTAGGACACTCAATATTATAATATATAATGTAGGTATACAAATATGTAATATGGGTGGGGGCGGGCGGGACCATCTGAAATTACGTTACTACTTACACTTGATGACATTATCGGTATAGCTATGATATGACATCATTCGTGTAAATTCAGTATCTAGTTGAAAACCCACACATATTATATTGGTGTCAGTGATAAAATATTATTAGGCGAGGTCATGGGTAACGATATTTTTTAACCGCACATTCTCTACGGCAGAAAAACCATTCTTATCGTCTGTGTTTGAATCGAAACTATAGGCCACAATGTAACATACCTATCTACCTACCGAAAAAATAAAATTTTAAATAATTTTATTTTGATTTGATTTCAAAATTAAAAAAATATATAGTTGGGTAGGTACTTTGTATGCTTGTTTGATGAAGACTCGATTTGGGGAGGGGCCTTAGCTAGAGGGTTCTAGAAAATGTCCTACAATTTTACACACACGACTAAAATTACAATTAAGAGGACGTGATACCCGCTGTGTTATCTCCATCTTACAAATGCGTATAACATAGCAAATTTTACGCTGAACAGAACACGTGTAGCTCCGTTAGCTTAAAAATTAGAGCGAATTATGACCTCTTATAGAATATCTAAAGGTAAGATTATTATCTAGGCAACCTCGTGGGCTTTTTATTATAATATTTTAATTTTAACGCGAGTTATGAGTATTTTAAAATTGTAAATTTTTTTATGTATCTTGAAAATACTCAAAATACTGTTACGCACTTGTAAGATGGAGACAACACATGCGGGTATCACGTCCTCTTAATCTCCACCGATAGCTTTGACAAGTGGTGAAGACTTAGTGTATGGTCTACATATGTGCGTTTATAGAGAGATAGTTATCGAAAAAGTCTGAATACCTGCGGCCACGGTATCCCTGGACCATCCGTGTCGGGGAACGTGCTGTAGAGAGGATTGTAGTATCTTAGTTTTGACATCCTTTTCGTAACTTTCACCGTCAACTTTGTTTCCATCAGTCGCTAATTGTCCGCTGCTGTCGGGGTTGCCGTTGGGGTTACCGCTACCACTGCACGGTCTTGAAGTCGACCCTCCGCAGACGTTCGGTCGAAACGCCGCGCGAAAGTTATTCGTCCTGGCGAAATTGCCTGTTAAAAAAAAGGCAAAAACCACAAAAACAAAACGTAAAACAACGCTGATATCTTTCTCACAGATTGCAGTAATAGTTAGGAGGATATGGTATGGACGAGACCGAGTTATTATTATTATTTTATTTTTTTATTTAATTATATTTAACGCCAATCGGATTTTTACATAAAAAATAGTAAATTTGACATATAAATAGGTTATTAATACAAATGTTGTAGTTAACAAAATACTAATAAATTACAAACAAAATATAATATAATATAATATACCTATAATCATACCTATACATATTGTTATTATTAATACGGTAGGCCGCGGGTATGTTGAATTAATATTATTTGCAAATTATCCTGATAAATTGATATAATATAGCTTTATAAGTACCCAGTAATTCATTATTGACTTTTGCATACCTATATTTTGAATTATTATTTCATATGAACATAAATATTTAAAAAAATATACTTATAAAATAATTTCCAAATTAATCACATCAGATTCATTAGGTAGATTTATAAAGTTATAACGTGTTATAACATAAACAACAAACTGTGATACTATCATGGACCATTGTCATAGACAATGGACTACGTTATAAAAATTCATACATTTTATACATTTTTAATTACATAAAATAATTATCAAATCTTCCAGACAACGATGAATATTGTAAGGATTCAAACTTTAAATGCTTATAAAAATAAGTTAGAAGTCTCTATATAGTTATTCATTTTTATATTACACATTGTTAGAGAATTCAATCTGAACGGCCAGTAACTCTTATTAGGTAGGTACTTAAAATTCGCGTAGAACTCGTTTCTTGAGAACCAGATATCATATTATATTTTATGTCTTCGCCTAATATTAGATTCTGAGGGAAGCAATAACTGTATTTTTCTTTGGTTCTTCCCGATTATTTTAAAAGTTCTGGGAATTTTAACTTTTTACCTACCAAAGTACCTACCAATTAGATAGATTTATTTTTCCAAGAGACACCACCCTCTAAGTGAAAATCATATAATTTTTTTCGTTCTAAAAGGTAAAGACAGAAAATAATATTTAAGGATCTTAAGAATTTTCAAGTATAGAAAAGGAAATAAAGAAAAAAATGTGTGTAGGTTAGGTTAGGTTAAATATAGAAATTATTTATGCCCTACGCCTTACCTATATTTTAAATCTGTTAATTTGCTTTTGGAAGACATACAGAAAATATAACAAAACATAATATGAAAACATTATGTTTCATCATAGGTATGGCAAAATATAGTACAAAAAAAGTTGGCAAGAACATAACGAAAAACTCCTCATGTCTATTCATATACTTTCCTGCTATTTTTTTTATCTTAAATGACCCTCGGAAACATAGTTCATTGCCAGTGCCGCAACTTGGTACATATTGGTGGGTGTGCGACCAATAAATAGGGCCCAAGTATAGAAGCGCAATTATAGTAGAGGGGAGGGGCTTTAGCCTCCCTCCCTGACTACGACTCAAACCCCTCCAAAAAACATTCCTTATTTATTTAGATATAAGTTGCTTATGGGTTATTTTAAATTAATATTTTTGTTGGGTGGGCTGTAGCCCCCCAGAATTTTAACCCTATAGTTGCGATTATGCTCATGTACCAATAGGTCATTTAATACATATTGCTTGTTGTTTTTAGCTAAATACATTATGTCATGCAGTTAATATAATATATATAATATAGACTGCTATACTGCTTACAGATAGGTGAAGAGCATTGAACACATCGTACATTGTACTGATTGTATACATATATAGGTGAGGACTGAGGAGCAAAATGTGGTATGCAACCTTTTAAAACCATTTATTTTCTTTTTTGTCCAAATTTAAATGCAATAAACCATCAGCCGTCACAACATGGCAAAATTAAGAAATTCGAAAATATGATATTGGCGGTATAATTCAGCACTCTGCCATTGAAATTATTATTTTTATTATTTTGTTATAAATATAGTTAGGACTTTGTTTTATATTATAATAACAATTATGATTCTAATGTATTCATTAGTTTCTATTTTTTGATAAAATAATAAGATAGTAAGATAGCACTTTATGAAACACCATTCGGCCATTGGCCCATTGTTATGATTTAATGAGGGTCCAGGGGGTTCTTCACACCCCTAGCACCCCCGGTTGTTGCGGCACTGGTCATTGCGCGTTTAGAGGGTGGGTGCACGGTTGTTTGAGGTACATGTGTTTAAATGGGGCAAGGATTCGTTGCAAAAAACCCGGGGGGTCACCTATCCTAGAGCTATCGAAAGCCGAAGATACTTGACCTCAGAGCACGTTGGTGACTACAGCCAACCATCACACCAGGTCTAACGAAAATATTTCAAATTTTAAATAAGTATATTTAAACTGACATACTTACAAAATTGTACCTGTTACAACCCAGACTGTTAACTATTTCATAATACAATTTTAACATAATATATTAGAACAGGAGCAAACTGGACAATACTGGATTGACCTCAGGGTTTTTAACTTTTTTGTACTATAATGTTTTTAAACAAATGAACTTATAAACTTCAAAATAAATATAAACACAATATAATTAACATACAAATAAGTGCTAGGGCTAAGGGTTCAAAACTTATTTCACTTAAAAATGTGATTAAAAAGTACAAATATGCACTTATTTACTCAAAATGTTCATAAATACAAATATTTTGCTAAAAAATATTTTTATATTGTATAATTTTTAATAATTATTTATTAATAAAAACGGCAAATTGTATGTTAACTAGGGATTGGAAAAGCAAGATACAATAATGCCTAGTGAAAACTTTCAAAATAATTAAGTACCTATGCATTATAATGTATTTATTATTTTTAATGGTAAAATTTCAAATTGGTTTATAAACTTATCATTAATCATAAAATATTCAAATATACTCTAGAAAATGGCTAATTTAAGAAATATGCTCTTAAAACCAAAAAATCATTAAATATGCAAAAAAATGCACTATAAAGTTTTTATAGATTTTTCATAGTGTCATGAAAATAATTTCAAGCTTATTTATAAATAAATCTAATGGCCCAAAAAAAACATGCAAATGTAACAACTTCTGAGCCTTACAGTGAAATAACCAAAACATAACAATTACAAAAAGTACTTAAAACCTGTAACATTTTTATTTATTTTCATAAAGACAACTTAAATTTAGATACACTATACCAAATTTAAATGTTTTACACCGAAGATCTTTATTTTTTGATGACACTTTTCAACAAATCCAAATTTGCCTGGACTAATGATATGTTAGTGTTCATTTGTGATAATAAATCTCGCTTTTCTTCATTTGACAATTTTGTATTTAAATTTAAATTATCTTCAATTATTATTTCTGGACCTTTTACTTTACAAACATTATCATCTAAATTTTTTAGTTCGATTTTACGCTCTTCAAGTGAATTATCTATGACATTTTGAATGACGTCCACAAATTGTTTTGCTACGTTTGAAAATTCTTCGCCCATGTTTAACTTTTCAATGTCGTGGACTGTGAATAAATAAATAAGTGATATAGCGCCCAAAATATGTTCTTTATTGTTTTGAAGATAGAATCCACGTTTATAGGAAATATTACAAAATAATTTAATAATATTTAAAAGTCCTATTCCCTGAAACCATCCCAGATCACGATCTGAATTTAAATTTAAAAAAATCAGGTTTTTCAGTTTAACAATAAATTGTTCTTTGATACAAGAGTCAAATGGTTTTGTAAATACATATTTAAAAACTATATACTGAGCATCAGTGCATAATTTATCGATGAATACCATTAATGACTCCATTGATTCCTTCCTAACATCCAGATTTTCATTATACATGGAACTGTGTGTAGCTTCTAATAAAAAATATTCATGGTGTGTATTCAATGAATGTAATGGAATTTCATTATTTTTAAATTTTGTTAAAATTAATTTTGCAAAAGCTTTTCCAAAATTGTTGTCTTCGTACACAATCATAGCTAAATTACAACATTTATCTAAGACATAAAACCGATCGTAAATCTTAGGTCCCCATTGTATTCCAGTTTTAAAGTATAGATAAAAGAATGAAGCAATATATAATACTTCTTCTTTTTCTTCAATTTCATCAAATTCATATTCAAGTAAATAAAATGGATCATAAATTATGTTAGACAATAAGTTTAGATATTCAATAGGTTCAATGTTCGTATTCAACACTAAGAAAGCAAATCTAGCAAAATAATATAAAATTGATTGTTGGAGTAGAAAATGTTTTTTTAATTTTATTAAAAGTTGCATTATGGTTGGCAAAGTTTCCTTTAAATTTGTGGCATCCATTTCAAATAAATGATTAAAAGTACCAATCAACAAATATTCTAGTGATGCTCGATTTGGATTTTTGGTATTCTCCAAAACAGTTACTACAATTAAAACGGATGATAATAGTTTGCAATCATCCATTTCAATAATATCCAAAAAATCAAAAATTAGCACTTGATATTCTTCATTATTTGCCAATTTAAGTAATTGTTCTTCACAAAAGTTGAAGTAATCAGGTCTACTTTTAAAATATTCATTTGTTAATCCCTTTCCAAGTAATTCTATTACATCTTCAGAATAATTTGTATCATAATTAAAATTTGATAAAAATTCTGATGCGACATTTATGTTGAAATTCTCCATGCTTGACAGAAAGTCATCAAATTCTTTATTGACGTCCATTTTGTAAATATAAGTAAAAAACTTAACACATCACGACACATCTAAAAGAAAGAAATTATAACAATAATCAATATTACCCAGGGATATTACCTCAATAGTTTTTATATCAAAAGTTTTGTTCATGGAACTTTGTAGAAGCATTAACCACAACAATTAAATGTTTTTGATTTTTCTGACTACATAACATTTTTCCAGATCAGTTTTTTTTTTTTTTTTAATTGGGTAGTTAATCAATCAGACTTAGTTTATAAACATTTCATGAAAAATAAAGGTAAAAAACAATTTTTATTTCCATTATAAGAATAAATTACCTAATTTAAATTTAAAATATGAATTGGTTATATAACACAAAATAAAAGTTATCTTACAAATTATCTTATATACTAGACAAGGCTAAGAAGTTTCAAATACTAAATAATATATTCAAACATTTTGTATTTTTAATGCAATATTAATTAACCCAATAATACAATTTAAGTCCGGTACTTATTTTCAAATGTAAAAAATGTACATATTATTTAAAATTAACTTAAAGATATGTTTGATGATGAAAATAAATACAGTTATATATTTATATTTTTTTTTTTATTGATTTTATATAACTTTAGTAGCAGAGATCATTACTAGGTAGTTACAAGTTTTTTATTTGTTATGTAAATACATAAAGCTATATTGACAGGTAAAATCAGAGGTAAAAGTCAAATTTGTATCTCTTTATTGAAAACAATACCTATTTAAAATTAGAAATACCTAAATAACTAACAAATGTTTTTAAGCATACTTAATTTTTTTGCTCATTTAGAAAATATCTACAAATTACTGAAGGAAAAGGAACAACAAATTCAAAGTGTCATCCACATCAAAATTTAAAAAAATGTAATACCAAACTAATAATAAGGGTCGAGCACCATGTGTTTGCCGATTACCCTGCATAACTTTTACAAGAGTCGATAGTACCCCCTCACCATAAAAAGGCCCTTACCAACTTTAAGTATTTCTGTTAATAAATGTTAACTGTCCCAAAAAAAAAAAAACAAAATACCTCATTATTAAATGATCAGAACACTTGTGTGATCAAAAGTTTATACTGTAGAATACACCATGTTACTTAGTCTCTTATCGTGGCTTAGCCCCTTTTTGCATTTTATCAGTCGATATATTATATAGCTATATAAGTATGATTGCCAATTGATATGAGAAATATTTCTGAAAATATTTGGGAGTTTTTAGTAAGAATTTAAAAAGTTTTCTTCTTTCCTTGATCAATAAAATATGAACTTAAAATATTAGGTAATTTAAGTAAATGTTAATTTTCAAATTGTAAATAAATTCTTGAAAATGTTGTACATACCTAAATCAACCTATATATAAAATTTTATGTTCCTGATCAACTATAAATATTGATGGTTTTTAAAAAGACTAGCGGTAGGTATGAACGTTTTAGGGATATGGATTCCTAACCTATAGTAGGCATGCCTGTATAATAAATAAATATAAAATATCAAAATATAAAAATTGTACCGACCTTCTTTATAATTAACTCTTGATAATCTAGATTTACCTACACAAAATGATGGAACTGATATAAGTACTATTCTTAGTCAAACCAAACTATGTTATGTTTACTTATGTTCACTGTTTTAAATAACATTCAATATATAAAACATATTGTGTTATTTGAAATAAAACTAACAAATTCAGATTTAAATAAATAATTAAAAATATATATACAAATTTAAATTTTAAGTATAGCGTTACATTTTAATGAGGTGAATACTTTTCCTACACCATTAAACAAGTTAAAAAATGAAACGTTTAATAAAACGGATAAACGAGTGAAAATATTTCCAGAGTAACTACAGAATCAAATCAAAATGGTTACCCTATTGTTCAATAGATTAAAATGTAATGTCATCCAATGTAATGTTATCCAATTGTATAGCCAGTTGAATCCTATCAGGACATGATAACAAACGGGATAATAAAAATGGAATGGTGAAATCAAAATAAGAATATTATGTACCCAAATCACCTGAGCTGCTTTTGTGCATTGTGTGAAAATATTTGAAGCAACAAACACGCATTACAAATGTCGGTTATTACAAACATTATACAAGTAGGTACTAGGGATAATATAGGTACTTACCCGATTTCGAAAGAACTCTGCAAAACATGGCCGTAGAATCACAAGCCTACTCGCTACTTGTTGGTATTCTGTATATTGCAGTCGGACTTCCGGTATGGGCAAGATGCTGGAAACTAGAATAATAGTACGTAAACAATTTATTTCAAAAACGGGATTATAATTCAAAGTTTAAACTTTAAAGTGCAGTTCAACATTCACGAGCCTATCATAAACAATTGCGATTTGCGGGAGAGATAAGTGATAAAGTGATAACATCACAGCAGGGATGCATGATAACGGCACCGCAGTGCCAACGTCTTTTATTGTAAAAAAAATGCCGTGCATTAATTTATTATTATCCGTGGTTTAACTTATTCTGAAAGCTTTTCAAATAGCCTTTTAGGCTTTATATCTATTGAATTTGAAAAACTATTCAGAGCATAGACGGATCAGATCAAAGATTCTATCAACTTAATAATCCAAATGTATGACTAATGATGGTTAAATTAAATCCAAATATTTTGAAAACGTAATTTCATATTGTAAAATATACATACCTACAAATTACAAGTCCCCATTAATATTTTTGTAATGTAACAAAATAATAAATTACAATCGTTATTCTTCGTTTAAATAGTCAATTTTGTAAAAATTTGTACTTCGAATGTCTATAAAATAAACTGTTCTTAAATATTATGTTTTGGATTTTTGGTTTTCAGCACTAATATGAGGATCTGGTGAATGGTGATAACTGATAAGTGATAAGAGCATAACTCCACTAGATATCCACCTTGCTCATAGCATCTCAATATCTCATAGAATTCTATTCTGTGGTATTACACACAGATTTATAAAAATTACCAATCGAAAACATCTTCTATAGTATAAATTATTCTATGGCATAACTATAATAACTACTGTAAAAGTGGAAAAGTCTCTCGTCATCGCTCTCGAGCTCTCCACAGTCCGGAATGTCTGGTTTCGTTTCCAATCCAGTATTTGAATGTTAATTCAAATTTCAAATTGAATTATTATTCAATCTTATATAGTTCGTGGTTCTCGGTAAAAATTATCTTTTATGACTTGTACTGTTTTTAACCTTTATGTTTTAGTGCTAAATGATGTTTTATGGATGGAAATAAATGCACAATTATATTGTCAATTTCCAAGCACTTAGATCGATTCTACTTATGATATGCTTAGATGAATACAGCCTACAGACTAAAGTTTATTGCAATGGTTAGTATTTATTGTTATAATATAAAGAGCTATTTGCAAACTCAGCTGTATTAGATAAGTACTAATAATTAGGTGACAGCATAAAATAAACAAATTATATTTGTACATGATCAGATGTAGAAAAAAATTGTGTTTTATAACCTAATGATAATAATATGTAGAAGATTCAAGTTTTAATTTAAAACATATCATAATCTAATTAAAATTTTTTAAAATTATTATTAAAACATCTCATCTCATCTCTCGAAATACTAATATTTTTACTCGACTCATATCCAATGGCAAAAATTGATAACCTATAAATATATGCATACCTTTAATTAATATAACAGAAAAATCTAAAATTCTAAGGTATTGAATTATAATTTATTTTGGTACATATTGGAATAACTGAACCGATTTACAATAGCCAGTTGATTATAAACAAATCATGTTTTCCTTCTATGAATTACAAAAATAAATCTCGTGTTTACTGTTTAAAGACTTAAATTATATTATTAATAATCTCTTAATCAGTAATTGTTAGTTAATACTAGTATAGGTAGTGTTAAAATTTTTACTTGGCCAATACTCGATACCCGGTTATTATTAAAATTTTTACTCGGCCAATACTCAATACCCGGTTAGTATAAATATTTTATTCGGCTAGCACTCGGCACCCAGCTTAGTACCAGATTTTCTACTCAGAACATCTCTAATATTATGGTCAAATACCCTACATTGATGTTTGTTAGTTATTTTTCTTTAATTGAATAAGTTAAATATTTGTGCCAGAAGGTTTAAATTAATTTAAAACTATAATATAAATTTCAGTCATCAGAAATATAGCTTAATATAGATTCAGATGTTTATAATGTATTGATGTTATATATGAGCCTTTTAGATGAACGGTATTTTCACCTCGGCAGCCTAGGTATTGAGGGAAGCGGAAGAGACGTTCAGTGGGAAATAACACCTAAAAAATGGTGGAGAAAATTGTGACCTTCAAGGAAAAAAAGGAAAAGGCATGACAAGCGGTAGAATGACAATTAAGTTTGAGAGCGGTGGGCATCTACCAGCTCAAAAAGGGGATACACAGGACAGCTGGCTATGTTTGGTCTACGAGAAGAGGACCTTGGAGCAAGTAGTTTAAAAGAGCGTGCTCAGATTAGCCCGATCTATATAAATAGAAAAATTGTATACTCTCGTGCCGCCTGGAGCCAACATAATATACAACCTAGCAATTGTTAAGGAAAGTGGGCTTTGGCGTAATGAGAGCAACTCAATTTTATATTGAAATGATATATGTTAAATAAACAATGCTGCAAGGGGCAAAGTAATGTGCAAACATCCAGCGTCCATGTGACGGTGTTGTGTAAAAAAAACATGTTTGGTATTTGGACGATTAACATAAATATGAAAACAAATTATCTAAACTGGTAGCCATTAAATATTCAAAAAATGGTTGTGTATAATGTTCAATAATTTCACCTAATAGCACATGGGTTGTTAATTTAACTGAAAAAAAACTTAACTAAGATATTTAATTTGATTACAGTATGCAAAATATATTTTTGTGGCACAAAGGTCAAATAACGCAAGTGACAAAAAGAAAATTTTACAAGAGAGACCAAACAACATTTTTGTTTCAAATAGACTTCTGATTGTATACTTAAATAATATTATTTTGTCCTACTATTCTAATGTATTATGCTGGACATACGTTTTAATACTCCCAATATGGTTTAGTACATATTATATATGTATAACTTTTACTGTCTATGAATTTATTATAAGTTGGACTTATGTTTATAACACCTTTAAAAAGATCACAAAAAAGATATTCAGATTATAGAATCAACTCAATATTTCAAACAATTTACTTATGTTACTTGACTTCTGTGGTACAGATTTATTCTACAATCTAACATTATATTATTTTAATTGCATTGTGGTTTTTACCTGTCCATCAAAATATATTCTAATACGTAACATAGAATACTAACACAGTTAGTATTTTCATCTAATAGCAAATACTTGTGGTGTTGGCTACCAAACATGAAAATACTGCATTGATACTAGTCCCTGTAAGTTATAGATTTCCTTGCTAAAAACTAGAACGATTGTCGATATTAATTATTTATTTACTTACTGTTTATAGATTTCATACATTTATTGTAAGTGTCTAAATGAAACAAATATGTTGTTACAGCTTATAAAAAATCAATATTATTGTTTAATGAAAGAAAGTTAAGCGTAAGAGTATACTACAAAGCATAATCTATATTATATATTTATTATGATTAAGACAAGCCAGTGCCCAATTACCTATCAATAATAATGTACACATTGAGTTAAAATAAAATTATAATAATGTAAAAAGCCCAGAACACAATATAAACAAACAACAAAAACACCAAAAAGAAAAGGACGTATCTTCATTAGCTAACCTCATCATCTTTCAAGAGGACTATTTCTTAGGTCTCTACTCTTTGCTTAAAAAAGAAACATGTGTATGACGAATATCAAGAATATTAATTATACTAAATAAAAAGGTACATCAAGTTTCCCTTTTAATGTACGTGAACAAATCTGGTTTGTCCTATCCCTGAGATTTACTAGCGTCTAGTGTACTCAGCATCAAGCATTCAAGAACAGGAGTACATGCAGTATAACAACAAATTAAAAAAAACTTAGGTCATACACGCTCAAGCTGTAAAAGGATTCCAAGTTATTAGATCATACTCAAGTATAGAGTGAACAAGCGAGCAATATAGCACTTTAAATAACTGTTACACTTAAAAGGTGTATGTATAGTGTATACGTTTAATAAATCTAAGGAATGTCTTATTCTAAAGCACAGTCATCAGTTATATCGATACTTGGTGGGTCAGATGAATAAACAGAACAAAAGCAATCAGAAAACAATTATTGGAGTTTAAATCATTCATTGCACCATTCAAGTAAACAATATTATGATCAAGAAATTAATCACTAGACCTAATTTTTCTCATCAAGTCAAAATACAATTCTGTTTGCCTCACAAATTCACTATCAGTTTTTTGTAACAGGCAAATCCTGGAACACCGTGCTAGGGTGAAGTCAACCTTAAAAACGTTTGACCATAATTTCAAATAGCCAAAGTACTTCATCCAACTTGTCAGCTGATAGCCATATAATATATAAAGAAGCATACCTGGGTTTTTGGTAACACAGTGACATCAGAAACGTCAGAGAATAGTTCTGACTTTACCGATTTAGCAGATACCGCAGGCAAAAACATAATATTGCGTTCTATTGTTTTTAAAAAAAATTATGAAGTGAGCATAGAAAAAATATTAATCTTGTAGTAATTTCCTTGTATAATAATTATGAAATATTTTAAACCAAACTAATTTTTGGAAACTACATTTACACATTATTTCTAATTTTTGTTTTTCTGTTACATTTTATCGTTTAAATAAATAATTTATTTAATTTTATAGTAAATGATAATTTATAATACTTTGACTCACATTGTTTGAACTTATATGTGCAGTGAATGATTTAACATTGTTTGGAAAATAAACATTAATCCAATACTTTACTATAATACTATATTACTATATTATGCATAAATTTAAAAAAACTTAATTATCTTAATCATATTAAAAACACCAACATATCCAATAATAGGTTTATTAATTAATATAAATGCTATATATACATTTACGCACTTTAATTAAATTTACAATATTTTTAAAATTTAAATACATTTAAAAAAACCACAATATTAAATTCCAGTTATTATCACATTGTGTTATGTTGAATTGAATAATATTTGGTTTTTTTTATTTACCACTTGGTGTTTTTTGACTTTGTAAATTGAGAAGAACTGGTTGCTATTTAAATAAATCAACATTGATTTTAGAAAAGTCACCAGCTCAAGGTATACAAAAAAAATTAATATTTTTATAGGTAGGTATAAGTACCTTCTTGACTAACAGAATTGTGTAATAATTATAATAATATTTTCATTATTATTGTTTTAGCCATCATTCTTCCAAACATTTATCCTAGAATTATAAATCTCTGTTGTTTTTGATCTGGCTCGTTGTCTGGTTTCAACATCCGAGTATCTAATTTATTGTAATCAAAAGTCCTGCCAAACATTTCTAAATTACACATTCCTTGCGCAGAACGCCATCCTATAAAACCTGTGAATAATAAAAAATTTTATAATATAAAATCATATTATACAGGAATTATTAAGAAATGTACCTGACGACGTTATGGGAATGCGCAATGGTGATGGTACTGCGTCGATCAACGGTTGAATTCTATCTTGTTTACGTAGCTTTTGTCTTCTGAGATCAATAAAATTTTCCGGTAATCCTAAACTGACAGCATGTTCGCTCCACATCTATAAACATTTAATATTTAAATGAACAATTTATATAGTTCTATCTATTTGGCATTTAATTTTGACTATTCAAATTATATATCGTCTATGGTGTATTGTGGTATCACCCGTATTGGATAATACGCAATGAACCAACTATATGCCTTACCTCCGTACACTCTAAGCTAATGACTATCTCTAGAATAAATTCAGATTAATGCACTGTTAGCTTTTGAGGTACGATGGTACGCGTTTTGTCGATCTTACGTCCGTTCCCTAATTTGGAATGACTATTAGGACGCCACAACCAGAGCACTGTTCAGTTTGCAATAAACCTCATTGACTATAGGTGTGTGGGTCTGAGCACTGTTCCAAAATTCAAAGGTAAGGACAAAGAAGACTTAGAAATAAAATTCAACTCGGGTTTTAATGGTCGGAAACACTTTTATTGAATTTTAAAACAAACATAAATTAAACACTGCGGATTCAGACCGCCGTAGCCCGTTCTCACCGACTCACTCAGTGAGAACGGGGACTCCCTGTCGTCACCGACTCACTCAGTGACAACGGGGGACTCCCTGTCCTTGCGCGTACGGCGGCGTTATATAGTAAAATAGTTTTTGCTGTCTCAGCACATCTTGCTTCATTGACCTATATTAATATCTAAATTGCTACGTTGATTTTTACATGTAATATATTTACATTAAATAATATTACAGTGTCTACAATATACGACAGTATATATCAAAAATCTAAAATGTCTGTAATGTTCGCCAGTTCAGAATGACAGTGGACTTATTGAGTCTTACTTGCTATCAATATTGTATTACGTTTCATAAATCATAATAGACTAGTCCCCAGGACGTGGGATCATTGCACGCAGGCCATATACGATGAAACCTTATGCGAATACGGAATAGTCTCAGTATAAATACGTAAGACGTTTACAATAATATGGTTAGCATAATATTGACGACCTTGGGGTTAAGACTTTATTTTTTCTGCATTTCGTGTTCACCGTTCATATGTTTACCTACCGAGTTTTAAGTTGTAAATTAAAAATGCATTTTGATTTATTTCAATTGAGTGTAAAAACTTAGTTTTAAGCTCATTGCTCAGACGTGAAATTCTGGTAGACACATAGTCGCAAAGAAGGGGATGTATTTGGGGGGGGGGGGTCTTAGCCAAAAAAAAATCTAATGACTTGTACATGTTATGACATAAAAGCATCATAAGAGTATCTATTATTATAGACCCGAATTCAGCTCTAAAAATATCAAACACTATTTGCCCCCATGGGTACCTACTGGGTAGGCAGCACCTACTGTATAGGGACATATCTACAGCGATAGACAACAATATACCTTCAGTGATTTCTTGTCGGCCCATTCCACGCAATAACTGTGCATTATAGACTACTGTGCTTAATAATATTATTACCATCAGGGCCCCAAATTGTATGCAAAAAGTATTGTAGAATATACCTATCTACGCATAATTATGTATACGTATGCACGAATAATTAAGAAAAAATTATAATATGCATATTATGTTTACAGATAAAATTACTTGAAAAACAACAAAAATAACGTACATGAAGAAATAAAAGAACGAGTATCGAACATATGTTATTACGGTTTACTAAAGCTATTCAAGTCGGAATTGTTATCGAGAAAATCGAAGTTAACTTTATACACAAGCTACTTAAAACCAGTTTTGACATGACGTGGGCTACTATAAAAGGTGACTACTCTAAATTAAGTACAACAGAAAGAAAAGTACTTAGAAAAATATTTGGCCCTGTTTATAATATGGAAACGAGCACGTACGAAAGAAGACACGATAATGACTTACACAATTTGTATGAAAGACCTGATAAGGTAATATCCTGTCATATAGGATGTAGAGGCAGGAGGATGGAGTGGGCTGGACATGTTTGGAGGGCAGTGGGAAAGACTATAAAACGAGTTACAGAAGGAAAAATTATGGGGAAAAGACCTATAGGAAGATCTCGATGGATGGACGTAATTGAAAAAGATTTAAGAATGATCCATGAAAACATAAAATGGAGGATGCGAATGATAGGCACCAGTGGAAGGAAATAGCGGTAGCAGCGATGGATCTACAGAGTCCGCTAAGCTGTTAAGAAGAAGAAGAATGTTATACATGTCAGCAGGGTAGGTACCTATATATTTCTAATACTATTTTAGCCATTAAATCATTAAGATAATCGTGACACCAATAATTGCCTTTTAATAACGTTTTGTAGAATTTCCTGGAATGGAAGATGGTTTTGATGGGTAGGGGGGATTATAGTGAAATATTTTACATAACAATTTAGCTTTTTTGTGTAGGTACTGGCATTATTCTTAGATCTACAGATTAGACATGTACTGAGGGGTATGAGTAATTTTCTGAAGGTAATATTTTGAAAGGTTTGAATTTTACTGACGTCAGATTTTTAGCACTTCCCCAAATCTGACAACCAGAGGTCCATCTTGTACTTACACTAATAATTTGATCTTGATTTTATTATTAATAATATTATTCATGGAAATACATAAACTACTAGGTTATGAGCTTATACAACAAAATAAATATTAGTTATAAATAAATAAATACAATGGTTTTCTTAGATTAAGTTGTACATATATATAAGTTTAAGAATAATATTATTGTAAGTGTGTAGTTTTGTTTAAAAGAGTGCTTAGCACGCAATGCCGTTAAGCATTTTATGCGTTGAGCACAGGCTAGGCGATGATCTAGAAAACTACGTTGGTACTTAACTAATTGGGACGAAGAGGTTACGGTTCCATAAAGAGTGACGTTCGGACATGGAGCAATTTTAGTGTCCCTATGTAACCGTAAATAATCCGACACTCTTCTGGTAATTATTTTTGTCGATAAAACTACGAAGTACTAGTGGACTACATAATATATAGTCCCTATAATACCTATATACTCTATAGGCTATGGACTACGGTGTGAATAGGTTCATGTTATTAATAGGCAATATAGCATAAAATCAATCTAAATCAACTCCCTACGACTAATATTTTTGAATCATAACTAAAATCGTTCTTCATCGTATAAATAGGTAGGTATTTATATAATTTTATATTATCTGGGAATTTTTACTTTTGACCCCGGTATAGGTACCAACTATTTTCACTTTTCTACCAAAAATTATGCTTAAGTAGAAAATCGAAGCATTTTTTCTGCTATATTAAGTGTCTTCAAACAAAAAAACACACATCGTTGTAAAATTAATACATTCAACACTCTGCTCATAATCTATTATACAAATCAAAACATAAATTAATGAAACAATAGATAGTATATTTACTTTTTCCACGTTATTTTTCGAATAAAACCCCCACCGTTCCGGCCATCTGGCTCGCAATTCATTTTCTCTGTTTATTATAATTTTCCTGTGACGAAAAAAAAAACTTATCTATACAATGACAATAATGTTAAAAAAATTAAAAACAAAACTATTCGTTATTAAGTATGAAGATTTCACAAGATTTTTCTTTTTTACTCACAGTCTGCCGTCACATTGTACTTTGTCTATCTTTTTATTCTTCTTCCTTTCTTGCTGCTGCTGTTGCTGTGGTTTAACATTATTATTTTTATTATTACTACTGTTGTTGTTATTATTAGGCTGTTTCGGTTCTTTGTGCAGCTCAGAGCTGGACATTTTACCGATTCAATTCAGTGCAATTGTCTACGATACCGACGCCACTATCACGCGAAATGTGAATCATTGTAATAAAGCGGACGGAACAAGAGCGTCGAGGGTACCAGCCACTATACCATGTTATCGTGTATATTATATATAATACAATTTCAGTCATTGACCCAACGTGTTGCTAAGAAACCACACCCACTAAAAACACATAATATTATTGTCTCATCTATCAAAATCGACATTGTCACCGTAGTGTACACAGTGTACTATGTGCACACATTCGCACAGTGGCGCCGAGTACGCACTTAAGGTGGTGCACTTGAACCACCTAAAGTTTTGGATGGATGAGTAGGTAAAAATAATTTATCCAGTACAGTTAATACTAAAATTACAGACGTACTTACGTATTAGGTGTTACGTGTTAGTATACCTACCTAGGTTATCCCTATAGGTAGAACATTTTTTTATCAATTTAAATGCTGCATATTATATTACTATTATAGTAAACGCTAGACAGCTAGTATTTAGATATAGCCATATAGGTATAAACTGTAAAGATAAAAACTGTTTTTTTGCTAATGAATTGTCTTATTATTATTAATCTTATCTCAATATGTATAATCTACATATTATATACATCAAAAATACTTAATTGTTATTGTATAAATAATTAAATTAAACAATCCGTATCACTGTATCGATACTATGTTCAGATTTTCAAGGGAACCCATTGGTAAAATGTACCCGCATATTATTAAAAAGGAAAACAATTGATTTAAATATAAAACTATATTGTACAAGTCGGGAAAATCGGTTTATTCTGTCTATTATACTCAATATGGCAATATATTTATAAAAATATTAATTTCATTAATGAATGGTTATTCAGGGGTATTCACCGTGCTATTTAGCTTGCAAAAGTATAAAATTGGTAAGGCCACCCAGGGGGCACATGCACTGGTATATGCATTTTAAGAAGAAAAAAAATGTTTGAGTAACTAGGCAACAGGTTTCATTCAAAACTCCAACACCATCCAAATTGTCAGATCTCTCAGTTAAAGACAGACACAGTGACGATTTACAGATTACTGACTCGTCATTTATGTCGCACTCAGTGAATTTGCTTAGGTCAGCAGAACATGGCAACGTCGAGTACGAGCGTATTTATCATTAAATACATAGTCAGTAGTCGGGTTCTGATCGTGAAGTAGAGACTAACCACAGTCAACTCTACGTGTTTAACGTAATACTTAAAATTAATTAATTTAAGGTAGGTATAATAATCTATCTCATAAAAAAAACCGTACTATTTTTGACATCGTAAGCATTGATGTATTAAATCGTTCAACTTGTACTCCTCTACTCCCGTGATCTTCAATACCACCCTCAAGAACAGCTGGATTACTCAGGTGATGTGCACTGTATTATTTCATTACTATTTCAGACATTGAATTAAATATTTATGCATCACACATTAATTGCCATATCGTGTTCGATTGTGTTAGTTTATGAACGCAGGCCATAAGTTTCTAGGACCTGTAAAATATAACTAGGAACATTTTACTTATATCAGTCAAACAACCAGATTCATTAGACCGGTTTGTGTAGTGAGAATAGTCAACAAACTGCTCTAGATATGATTTGGTAAAAATATCGACATTCACTTGGTTTGAAAGAACGAATGAGACGTGTTTAACATACCTTTACTGCTAATCACTTATTCCTTTACGTCACTTGAATGATTTCTAAAAAAATGTATATTGTTAAAAACTTATTATACCTAGTGATTATAATATACATATTTATTTATTTTTTTTGTAATTATTATCGTTTTCTCAAAATGTTGACTAAGTCCCCCCCCCTCCAATTAGGTCTCTGGAGCCGCCCCTCAAAACTGTGCGTATAGCGTTTTTTTCCTACAAAGTTCTAAAAAAAAACCAGACGAGTAAAGACTATACTGAAAAACATATTATGTTTTTTTAAATAATAAGTAATATTTAATTTCTAATATTTTGTATATCACAATTCATTAAGGTTTTATTTTTAAACGCCCATAGATAATATTATAGTGGAAAAATTTAATTTTTTTTTATTTTAGTTTAAAAACTTCAGAGAAACCTATTATTTTAATTTAAAAGCTTGTTATTAAAATTTAAACTTATGTGAATTTGTACACCAAAATAATTTTCAAATTTTTGTGATTTTGAAAATGTTATCAAATTTGAACATTAAATATGCCCTATAGAAAGAAATTTGAAAATTATCCATATTATTTGCCATAGTAAAATATAATTATAAACCCATTAAATATTTAAGCTTCTTTTACCTAAAAAATGTCATTAACATAAAACGAAAAAACCTTATAAATACAAAATGTCAAATGTCTGCATTTTATCATATAAAAGTGTGCTCCTTTTACCTATACAGTAACGTAAAAAACATCTTATGAAAATTTTTTAATTATTCGTAATTTAGTAATTAGTATACTGTATAACCTTGAAGACTATAAAAATAAATTTAAAACTAAATTCTAATGAGAACATTAAATGTTACTAAGTGCGAATTATTCTTCTAAGTTTTAAACGTATTTGATAGTATTGTAATCCTAGAGGACGGTATGTATTACATTGACTAGTTTCAAACACATATAACGCGACTTACAATCATATTATAATAAAACTGGTATATATTTTATATATAATAATGCGTGTGTCTATTAATTTTTAGATATTGTATGCTCTCGCGGTCGTATGTTCAATAATAATATACTGCACTTATATGAGCTCAACTGGGAGGTGGCAATTGTTGTGGTATTCCTAACACGTAACTCCGTTTTAAAATAAATTATAAATGCGTACTTTGTCCTCGTACATACCTGCCTATTATAATTAAACGAAAATTCTGTTTTTTTCATTGTAATTTCAGCTTCAAATTAATTTGGCAACCGCACTTGTAATACTATTATAATATGTACATATTATACGCAATTTACGTTCAACGACCCGATAGGTGCAGGATTGCATATTAAGAAAACAAATCTTGAAAATTCATTATATATAGTACACTTATGCTGCTTATATAATATACTTCTTATACTATTGATTATATCCACATTACATTATTAACGATATTCGATACTAACTATTCATCACATAATGTGTTTACGATCGCTTATTCCGAGATCGCATGTTCAGGCGTCGCGTGGTGCAGGTCGAAGCTTAACGCGTAACTCGTGCAGTGGCACAACCGTATATATTTTTCATAATAATTGTCGAGATGATAATAACTCTGAAAAATAATTTAACTAGGTATATAATCTGTGGTATAATATACTTATATCACGATACAGCGTTAAAAAAACATTTCGTCGGTACTGCGTTTGTATAATAAAATTATCATGAGACGTTTGTGCGAGTAAATTATAATATTATCATGTTTTAAAGTTAATTATATGCCATCATAATAATAATATATACTTGAATACAGATAATAATATGAACGTTGGATGTTATTTTGAATACTCAAAAATTAAATCAATGTAAGAACACAATATTATTTAATTGTTTATTATACCTACCTATAATACGTCTGTAATACGTTATAATGAAAAATAAATAAAAATAATATTATATTTGGGGGACGGAGTGGCCGAGCGGACTGAGGCATCGGTCACGGACGGCACTTCTCTCCGGGTAGACATCTGTCTGCAGAGAAAGGCCGCCATCTTCCGACCGCTCATGGTAGATACCTTCCCTCACGGTACCACAGGCTAATGACCTAAGTAGCCGAAGCCCTTAAAAAAAAAATTTTATTATATTTCGATATTTCGAATTTCGATAATCCAAATTAAGTTCACACGGCGTAATGAATAGGCTATTTAGGTACATCACCGCCATGATAATTTTTTTAGTATAACCATTTTATTTACGAAACAGTTTAATAATTTACATAGTGCTGTAAGTGCACGTATAAATTGAGTAATATTGTAAAATATATCAGTCGACTACTCGGAGACCAGAGTTAATAGTTTTTAATATAATTTATGATTGTATAATATATTAATATACTATAAAGATTAAAGGTATTAACATTTTAAATTTTGATTAAAATTCGAAAATTTAGAATTCAATTTATAACATGCTTATTTAATGCGAATGAATAATTTAACTTTTAAATTGTTTAGAAAAACCAATAAATAAACCTATGTTAGGTTTAGGTCATCTATACAAATAGACTCTTATAATTTTAAATAACATTGAAAGTATATTAAAAAAAACGCGTAATGAGGTTTATAAAAAATTGAGGTGGAAAAAGAGTTTATTTGTGCGAGAAAACCCATACACGTTGAGATTACACCTCGCTGAAATGGGGGTCAGGTGATTTTCATACAATGCTGCACACTCGCAGCTGCTGAAAAAATAATGGTTTATCGTTTTTGTTCTCTTTGTTCTAAAGAGAGTTTTATCTTTATACTAGCTATTATCAAATTGTAAATTTATATTTTTTTTTCTGTGCTGCCTTTGGAGGGGCTCTTTGATAGGGTCAATTTTTACCCGTATGAATATTTTATGGGTCTGTGTTTTTATAATAATATATGTGCCCTTAAACTAAATATTTTATTTACTTATATGTACACAATAAATGTACGTTATATTGGCATGATGTCGCCTCATAGGTTCGTGGGTGTACAATAGTATACACCAATAAGTATAAAATATACAATCGAAATTGCACTTATTTTGTTCCCGCCGTGAGTTGAGAACCGCAGGCTATGTATATTATATAGGTCCAAATAGGATTTGAACACGAACCGAGTGCAAAGTGAAAACCAACTCAAATTTTTCAAACAAAAAAATAATTATATAATAAAAACGATTCGTTTGAATTTTTAAAATTCAATCTCACTTGTATGCAATGGATTATATTTTTTTTATAGAGAAAATACAGACTTTGTATTAGAATTTTGATCAACGTACTGTGCTGTAGAACGACATTATAA
Organism: Acyrthosiphon pisum; assembly: GCF_005508785.2. Classification (NCBI taxonomy): domain Eukaryota; kingdom Metazoa; phylum Arthropoda; class Insecta; order Hemiptera; family Aphididae; genus Acyrthosiphon; species Acyrthosiphon pisum. Next base: position 23,219,773 of record NC_042496.1, read on the forward strand.
TATTATGTGTATTTTCTCGTTGGGTTTTACGGTAGGTATTTTAATTTTTAAGCAAAATTGTAAAATATTACAGTTTAAAAATGCTCATAACTCGTTTAAAAATTTAAATTTCGGAAATACTAACGAGAAAACACAGATAATGTTCTTACTTTTAAGTTTGATAGTAGCTCAATTCTCTCTATGATTAAAGGTAACAATACAAAATTGGAAATGCTGAATACAAATGAGATAATGTATAAAACATAAGATATTTACAATCGAAGGGCTGACCTATTAACATATTGATTTCGAGATTTATGATAATGGACATTGGACTAACCACAAAGCAGTAAACACCGTTTTATGAATTCACAAACAATTTGAAACTTTTTGATTCTAATTTATTATTAATTTGCAATCACCGTTAGAAAGATTTACTTCTACAAACTTACTGATTTATTGGACTTATTACTATTAATTCCAATGATAAAAAAAAAAAATTATATTTTTATTATCAGCAAAATAGCTATTAGTATGATAAACCAAACATTTTAATACAATAGATATCAACTGTAATAAATTCTAAATCATTATCATTATAAATGTGGAATATAAAACAACAAAAATATTTAATAACTCGGTTCATTGTAGACCTTTTATTTTTCGAAAGGTTCTTCTAATGCCATAAAAGTATACCTACAATTGGTTTACAGCTTAAAATAATAACTTGTATACTATTAAGTACCTAAATTAAATCATATTATTTGTTATATTATAATTTATATTCAATTAAACTCATTGTACTTTCAAGTTATATTTTACTGTGTGTTTGGCATTTTTGTCTATTCAATAATTTATTTAGGTAGCTGGCACCTAAAACTCTAAAGTCTAAAAATATTGAACCATGTGTGTGCTAGTAATTAGTATACATGTTTAACACTAATATACATTTTGTTTTGTTTAATTATTTAAAATACATTATATTATATACAACAATGATTAACAGTTAACACCAACTAATGTCAATTGTTGAGTAGTATTTGTATTTCATTAGAAGAGTCAATGGCCTTAACATAATTGTAAGTATAATTCGTATTTATACATTTTTTTTGTATTGAATACTTCTCATGATCGAATCCCATTATAAAACTTATAAACCGATTAAAAAGTTTAATTATCCAAGTTTGAATTGTATACAATACTATGAAATAGCGACTATAAATTAAGTGTAGGTGTTAGGTACTTACCTAATGTTAGTCATAAAGTATATTAATCTTTTTACTGATAATTACCAAATTAAGTACCCTAGTATTAATGTATCATTCGTGATTCTATAACTTTGTCCGTTTATTTAATTGAAATTGGATACATTTTACGTCTAAATGATAAACGTTTACGATAAAAATATTACATTAAAATAAAATAAACTGTATCAGTTAATGCATAACGTTGTTAGTTACAGTATTTTTAATCTTAGAAGTAGTTATTATACCTACATAATATAGCCATAAAAATACAACTTATAATGTAAGATGTGGAATTCTAACTGCGTAGTGTGTCCTACTCTATTGTCTCTAATTTCTAAATAGGTGGCGAACAACTTGAATTATGAGCGCTATTATTGCAATCGAATAATGGAAAAAAATTAAAACTATATAAAAATAATACAATAATACAGCATTACAGTCAGGTACGTTATTTATTGTTATACCTACCCACCTACTGTTATGTTGATTTCGGATTACTACATCAAACATGGTCATAAAAACATTCGATTCAAATAATCTGATATTATTTTTATATATATATTGCCTACTCATCAGCCATCAGTTTAATATTATCGTAGATGATTTAACAACAAACCGTGTACAGTTACTATTGTATATTAATTACATTTCGAAAATGCAAATACTAGGTACGTCTGCTAAAATATGTGGAGTTTGTTAGTACTTTCATCCTGTAAACTAAAATACTATGATATTTTATAATGAGTTTTAAATAGTATAAGTACTTATAGGCTATTATAGGTATTGATTTTTTCTTGCATAGGCAGGTACAATTTAATAGTGTGACCACTTCACTGTGTCTTTTCAACATATTATATTCAAAACATTTCCATGTGATATTATAACTTTAATGATAATTATGTAATAGTTATATAACAATATATATACTCATTTATTATTGTATATTTGTTTACTTAGTATAAATATGTAGGTATAAATTAACATATAATTCATGTATAGTGTATAGTGTATACAATAATAAATTATAGCCTGTAGGTATAGTGTATATGGGCATATTAATTCAACAGACTTTTTACAATTAGTAAACTCGTTAGTCAATACTCATTGATTAACCTTGTGGATTATTATTAATTAGTGGCTTAATGGTTATTATCTCAAAATAGGTTTCTATAATTATTATAAAAACACATAATTTTCTTTAATTTATTAGTTACAAATAAATAAAAATATAAAATATAATACTATCTCAGACATAATTTATACATTTTACGTGGTACATATTTTTTTTTTACTTCATAATCGGATTAATGGTTTACCTAATAGTTATAGTTTCACTGCCGTCAATTTCTTCAGAAATATACACTTTACTAGGAATAATATTATGAAGTGAAGTGGTTTTCTATTTACGCAATATAATATTGTCAATTATTGTCAGACAAAAATTTATATATTTATTCAAGTTGAAGCATAGACGTCGAATGGATAAAAAGGTTATACAACTAAAACTCTACTCTCCTTCCTCCCCCCCCCCCACACGCACACACACACAAACAATGAGTTCTACCTCATTATGACATTATTATTATAGCGATGACGCGTACGAGTATATATTTTCTTCTGTAACTACGTTGTGATTAAATTTATCTAACGATGTCAAGTATATAAGTCGCATACATATATAAGTATACATATTAATATCACCTATTATATTTTAATAATAATATAGTGTAGAAAGTATAGGTACATAATATATAATAATTGTCACGAGTACAATTTACAACAGACAGTTTATGACACATTGTCTTCTCGTTATTGTATTATATATTATTGTGATAATAATATAATATTATTATTACATTATAATATTATACGAAAACTCGCTACACCTATACTGTATACGCGTAGGTATAATATGATATACTATATTATTATGTACAGTGCATATAGAGGCGCGCGCACGCACACACACACACACACACACACACACACACACACACACAACGTGTACAACAAACAACAATAATAATAGTACAGGTTGTTAGTAAGTCGTATTTTGTCCGGAACGCGAAGCGTCTCGCGCGAAATCGTCCTCTATTTAGCTACGATTTTATGCGGTTCGAATTCGATTAGTTTTAGTCGTCTGATAATAGGACCATTACGGCGGAGTACAATATATTATAGTAGATGGGTACATACTGTTTTACTACGTCCGGACAAGTCTCCTATGCACCAGTATATAGTTACATAATGTTATAATATGTTATGTAATATTACTTTACGCCACCGATACAACTATATTGTATACAATCGGATCCTGCACGGCGTTTCCCGTGGATTTAATCTTAGACTTCTTAACACTACATCTTGATTTCCGTTAAATTTAAACTGCACAGATTTTTAACACAGTTGTGCGGGCTGTTTGGATCAAATATAAAATAAAGGTCTAAAATAATATCACTAATCATTAATAACTATTTTATAATTTATGTTCTGTAACCAATAGCAACAATATATAAATAATAATTTATAGTTAAATGTATTTAAATTGTATGTGTTTAAATAGGTAAAAAATAGCCACTTGCCACTTGCTTAATCTATTGACGAAAATCTGATAAACATTGATTAAAAGCTGTGGATTGGCATGAGGGTCATCCGTTATAAGCCTTTGATTTTATACAGCAGATATTATATTTATCAATATTATAGCTGATCTTGCTCGGCGAAAAATTAAACAACACCAGTGGATTTTACCTGTCTTAAAATCCGTTAAATGTAAATTATACAGATTTATGATACATCTATTTGAGTAATTTTTAGCAAATATAAAACACAGGTTTTAAATGATATCCAATTTTAATACCTAACTATTTGATTTTCTATAGCCAACGGTGCAGAGCTCTTCTTTAAAATTAAAAATGAAAAAATCTGAATTCAAGAATCAAGTTGCACATCTTCGGGTATCATCTATGCACAAGATTTCAGATCCAAGAGTTCGATAGACTTGGCTGTGGATCGCCTACGCCTGACACACACCAACACATTGACTTTTATTAATATAGATAGATTATAATAACACCTTTGAGAAAACCATTTTATTCGCACAAAAAAGGTAGGTTTTCGTCGATACGACCGAAGACACTCCCCACGGGTTGGCCTGAATATTATTGAATTATTGAATGCGATAATCGCGTTAATTGTTTTACGTTTTTTTATTTTATTTTTGAGATTAGGACGATAGACCATTATAGACGAATATTATAACAATACGATCGGACACTGCAGAAAATATATTATGCAATAACTACCTACATATTAAATCGACACTCTCATATCGTACTAATATACATAATATGTAATATATACGCGTATCGTATCCGAATACTATGCGAGTATTATTCGGAAAACGTTTTAGCTCACACCCACGTCCATCGTACATAGTTATAATATTATTACCAACGTACATCGATTTTTCTCGGTTACAGTATTGCAATATAATCGTGTGTAGGTTCGGTGAATACTAATTGAGTCCCATACCTGAACGGAAAAAAATATAATATACGCATAGAGTCCGCCCTATCCGAAAAGTAAAATATAATTAATATCAACCAGTTTGAACGACTACAAAATTAGGTATACATATTATAGATCATACGCATTGATAAAAATGAAAACATTTTTACCGCTATAATTTTTTCGTTGCGGTCGTCTAACTTCCAAATCTATAAAAAAAAAAAAAAGGATGATGTTTTTTTCCTTGTCAAGTTTGTCAATTTGTTCTAAAAGGTTTTACTGGGACTCGCGGTTCGTAGCAGCCTACGCGTATAGGTATTGCGCGGCGTGCCATTCTGTACGTTTAATATACACACGTGCATAATGTGTTATCACTAAAAGTAAAAATTTGTAGGTATAATATTATACGCCTCGTGTGCAGTACAAAATATTATTTAGTTATGATATTGTGCCATATTATTATGTTCGTACCGCGGCATACAATATACATATTATAGTCTATAAGTTTGAATTTAATTTTAAGCGAAACTTTGTTAACCGAACTCGAGACTCCGCGACGTGCAGGTGGGCGAATGTTATGTACTTAATATTCTCGCGCTCGGCTGGTTTTGACGGTTTTGACGGCACCTGCAACAGCATCACCGCCGACGGTAATAAAGTATAAACCGAAATTATCTACCATATTATACCACGCGTCTATTATTAATTCATACTGCAAGGCCCCGTCACGTTAATGTGCTGTGTCATTCGTACGTTTAAGGAGAGACGTTTCGGTTGTTTTCGAGTTTCGACCGGCCTCAGAGGTCGAGGGCCTTGTAAGCGTCGGATTTTGTCGAGGTTATAATATTGTGTGCGTGTTATTGGTGATATAGCTGAGCTAACCAGCTCCCTATATCATATACCATCGAAATTTAAAACGAACCGATTGACGCGATAGTGTGTTGTCATTTCGTAAGCGGCCAAAAAGTGTATATATACATTTAAATATTAATATTTAAATAACGATTGTATATAAATGTCAAATTTAAAAACTTTTGAACACGATGATATATTATTAAAATGTCAAAAGCAAAAAAAGAGACGTATTATACATCGACTCGTCGTGCGGTCGACATTGTCGACCAGCGAGAAATATTATAATAATATTACACTGAAAGACCGACTGCAGGACCTATTATATTTAGAAACAAATAGAAATAATTAATAACCATCTTGCCGCTATATAGTTTAAAGTTCAGGCCGTTCTGTCTGCTCCGATGTCTTTTCCTGTACCATATATATATATTATAAGTGTTATATTATAATATATCTATATAATAGTATACCGTGTGCACGCATCGTTTATACACGTAACCGTCCTAATGAACGATACAAATGTGCGCAAGTACGAATGCGCACAAACACCGCAACGGATATAACATTATTGGAAAAAAGAATAATAATAATAACAGCTCCTATACATATATATATCATATTAAGCTGTAACCGTGTAACTAGATATGTGGTATTATATTAATATACGACCGCGGTGTAAACCTGGTTTAAAGTTCGAATTTCTTTTTGAAAAAAATTATTCCGACACCTACGCGGCAAGACTTCTGTTTGGAAATCGGCTCTTGACTGCGGCGATCCGTGACGTGGGTTATCGTCGTTTGACCGGCGTAAACTGACGAATAGCTATTAGTGAGAGAGAGGAATTGAATAATGCATTTTTTTTAACACGCTTGGCTATTATAATATTATATGAATACAAACAAGTTTTATTTATGTACATATTTTGTACATTGGACGTTAAATAGGTGCGTGATATATGTTTTGATATAACATTCGGTGCTCGTTGAATTAACAATATTAGTGTCAAGATGACAATTGACAAGATGTGGAATTTACAGGTACTTAAAATTATTTTGATAAATTCAACATTCGTACAAAAAGTGATGGTATAATTTTTTTCTACAAACATTTTCATACCATATACATGATTTATGTTGGATTTCTAATATTTTAAAAATGTTTACTAATTTGTATAGATATAAATATAGTATTATGTGAATATTGTCATAATGACTAAATCATTTATTACTAAGTAAAAGTTATTATGCTAGTTGAAATATTTAAAATTAGTGGTGATTTTAACAACAGTTGAAACAAATTACCAAGTATAACTTACTTTTTTTCCTACAAATAATTGGGTAAATTTCCCAAACTCACATCTCAGCTTGTATCGGCCATTTTGAAATGGTGATATAATATTAAGACGTAATACTATAAATACTTAATTTATATTTAATTCGGTCCGGAAAAATGTTTTAAAAAAAAAAAAAACATTTCTCTTACCATTTTACAGACTTGGGATACATTTAATTCCAAATCTAGGAGTGAACTGTATAACTCCCTATTACTATGTGGTATTTTTTTTTTATTAAAAATAAATAATTGCAGTCTATAAATAATGAGTGCAATAAGTAATTTTGATTACATGTTTAAAATTACGGGATTAATTGAATTGGGAAGTCACTCAGTACTCAGTAGTGAGTAGTGCCACTCGACAGATTAAATTAGTAAATATCCTAACCAGGTCTGTGTAAAACGTCTCTGGAGGTTATCATGAATTGTGCGGGAGGATAGTAAATTAATGGGCGGGTTAAATTGGGATGAAATTAAAGGTAGTATGGTATTGGTTAATGAAATCAGCGTTGGAATTTTTAAACTATCGTGGAGATTATTATTTTTAATGACCCAAGGAGCCGAGACAATTTAACGAAGCCAAATTGATTGGATATGAATAGTTATTATGTTAGAAGGTTTGCAGATAGACCCTATATCTTGATGGCACAGGATCTGATAATAGTTTTGTAAATTAATAGCTTATTGCTCAAGGATATCTAAGATCGGAGAAGTGGGCAGAGCAAGCGGAGAGTCTGGAATTGTCTGATTTAATTTAATTTTTCAGATTTTGAGCTCAAGTTTGGCGTCTGTCGTACGTCAATCCTACATGGCTATTTTGTGGTATTATTTTTTTTTTTCAATAAATTTACCTAATATTTAGTCATATTGTTAAAAGTTGTGCATACGTGGGTGTCTATTTAGTATCCTATACAGGTTGTTAAAATAGTTTGGAAATGGTCATTAGACTAATTAGGACCGATAAACGATAATATCGTATAGAATTAATGAGTTGATTAAATATTTTACCTAAAAAATGTGCTTCAGTGTTAGGTATCTGTTATTCCTATATTATGTAGGTATAAAAACAAACAAACAGTAATAATTAATTAAAGCGTATCAACATTTTGGATGGGGGTGTTGATGACCTTTATTTTTTCAGTCAAAATAGTTAAATAGCATAAATTAAGAGATATTACAAAACTGGCGGTGTCAATCACCTGCCAAGCCAACCCCTACCACCAAATTGCACCTATGACTTTAGACTATAATATTAGATACGTAGGTACGTGTAACTTATAACTTTATGTTACGTTAATATTTTATAGTTATGGTACACGGACGAAAATAATAATATAGTTGTTAAATGTTAATAACAATTCACATTCACATAGCGTATAGTTTGAAATAATTTGGTATTTTTTGTACGTAATTAGATTTTTTTTACAACATTAAAAATAGCAATGCGTAAAATTCATAACAAAACTTATGAGTATTCCATTGACTTGCAACTCGTGCAATTTATAAACAATGATTTAAAATGTGATTATAGCACGCTGCGACGTGTGAAATGTGAATAATACTTAGCATTAAATTGTTATAATATTTAAAAACAATTCGTAAAGAAAATAATAATATATAATAGGTAGGTAGGTACCTTATCTTAAGCATTTTAGAATAAGGTTATCTAAATTGTATTTAAATTAATTTTCTATACAACCGTTAATTTATTAGTCAGTAACCACGATAAGTATTTAAGTGAAGTCTGAAGATAACCTTGTTATATTATTTGGATAAAACTATTTTGAAAAATAAAAATTTACTTTATACTGTTGAAATACCTGCTAACCATAGGTACAACACTATAACTATACAATTTACTACCTATTTATATTTTAAATTCTAATATTTTAATGGTTCATCATGTTTTACAACTAAAAATGAAAAAAATTGGTCCAAATTATAAAGATAGATAGGTACAATACATTTATAAATTAACCTTCGATTTTAAAATTGTATACAATATATATTATATTATAGCATGTGAATCAAGTGAAATATGAACCTATAATATAATATGACACATAATTATATAAAATATTTCAATAATAATATAACATAATTATTATAAGTAATTTAATAAAATTGAACGTACAGATCTACCTACAATATTATGTAGTATATTTAAATTAATATACATATATAAATTATAATATAGATAAATATGCATTATTAATTATTATACTAACATCTAGATACCAACATTGTTAAAGGTAGGTAGGTAGTCATAGTTAATTTGCACTTACATTTTTAATGTGGGGGACCATTTATTTTTGGAATAACAACAATTCTTATTTGACAAGAATAATATACCCATGTAAATGTACATTGTACAACATAATGTAATTTAAAAAAATAAAGTAAATGCAAATGTATAACATTGAAAATGCATTGTTAGTCAACCTATGAGGTGTGGTTAAACGGTTTAGTACATGATGTGACTCTGAACGTATAATGACTCGAATTTGTATTAAGTAATTTTTAATCATTAGATAATAAAATCATTAAATAATACAAAAGTTGTTTTTCGTTTGTATTTAATATTAATAATATGCGCAAAGTATATCGAACAACATAGTTTACTTTATTCGATGTTAAAAATTATAATATTTATTTTGTTATAATTATCCCTGTAAAATGTGTATTATATAATATAGATATATTTTTTTTACATAATATATATTACAAATTTAAATTTATAAAATTAAACTAATAATAATACCTAAAAACTTTTTTTGTAGTGATTTTTTCTTTTATTCTAATCTAAATAATTTATATATTTAGGTACTTGTTAAAAATTCAAATTTTGAAGTAAAAACTATTCCATTTTTTTTTTCGTATTGGTCTATATAAAACAGCTATAAAATAATTTATTAAAAATGAATAATATATTAAGGAAATGTATAAAGTGGTAACATTAGTATAACATAATATTATTATAGTAAAATTCATTAAAACACGACAGAAAAATTCAAAGATCAGAGAAAGAGAGAGAGCTGAAAATTACATCAATTATTACTTTAGTTGTTCTCAAATTAGAATAAATATAGGTATCTAGCTACTATTGATTCAAGTCTCCTAATAACAAACAAGCCCTCTTATAAAAAAAAAAAAGAAAATTGCAATATGTAAATATGTAATTAAATTACTCATTAATTATAATTGCTCTAATTATATTATATCTATATAATCATAATTTTATTACACATGATGTACGCAATAACTATGTTGTATTTGTGATTAAACTTGTGGAAAGTGAAATCGGCTAGACATGATAAGATGAATTAAGTAGGCTTACACAAGATTACATATTATAATATTATATTTAAGTGATTTTTAATGAAAATGATGGTTATTACTTATTACTTATTATACCAGTGCAGTGAATAAGCTTCAACAAACTTGTGAACAAATATTTTACATTAGGTGTTTAATAGTAAAATGGTAAAAATATGGCGGTAAAATTCTAATCGAGAGTTCGACTATAAAGCTTAATAATTCATAAGATTTTAATGTCCATAAAATAGTGTTAAAGTACCTATGAACTACAAATTTACCAAATGGATCAACGAATGACCTATAAGTCATTGTTAATTATTACAGTGAAAAACATTCGTAATGTTCTCTTCTTATGGAGTGATACACCACTTAATTACATACCTACTATATATTGCAAAAATGTACCATTTTCAAACGATAAATAGTAGGTATAACTATAGACTATAGATATTATTGTTGTATAAATAAAATAGAACAAAAAATCAATACCTTAGACGTTTATCAAATTACCTGCTAGACCATAAAATACATCATATAAGGCCTTAATATACTTAAGGAAATAAATAATGTGAACAACTATATATCATATATATCATACTATACGGTGAGTTCAGGCCATTTCGGAGACCAGTGTTATGGGCTTCATTATTGTATCACATAGATACAAAGGAAAATCATCAAACAACTGAAATGTTATGCCATTATGGTATTATATATTACGAATTCAAGGGAGTTGAACTGTTTAGATTTGGAATTGTAGTATTTATGGCTAAATGCGGTCTGATAATGCGCCTAACTATGTCAGACAAAACAGCTAGTTAGTATAGTACCTAACACAATTTCCTGTTGTTATAAATTCTAATATACGCCGTTCATTACCTATTATAAAGATATGTAATATTATGTTCAGCATATATATGATGCGATGACTATTGTCTTATAAAATAAATAAATCAATGGTATAGTCAATCGTCATCGGTACTCAGTAGGCACTCAGTAGTGACATTTGACAATAATAATAATTAGTAATAAACAAGAAGAAAAATTTAAATGTCAACAAATTACATGTGTACCTATTTAATTAAGTTCTTAATGTTTATATTGGTTTTTAAGGCTTAAAGCATTTGATAGGCACTCTAACTATAATTATTTGACATATTATTGTGTACAGACAGTCCCAAGTCTGCAGTAGAATGGAAAGGAAAATGGTTATTATTTTCAAATTTAGTTGGTTTATTTTTCGGACAGAACTTGATGTAAATTCGGGCCCGCGCGGGGAGCCAATTATTGTAATACGTCCTTATTAAAACACTACTGTACAATTATTGGTTTCCTACAAATTTATAACAATACTGTAACAATATGTATAATAATATATTACGGTGAGTGATTAAAAATAAATATATGTACTTGACAGTCGTCTAATATGTAAACACATTCTTTGTGTTTGACTAGCTTTCAGAATGTTTAAATTGTATATTTGTACAACACTATAATAGTATGGGGCATGTTATGAGGTCGACACGACAATTATATTATAATACTGTTGTTGATGTAATTATATTGTGGCTGCAAACTATTTATTTTTTTTTTTTTCAAAACAAAAAAATAAAAAAATAATCATTACATCATCATTCGTCATCGTATCAAAGCGATAACGGTATATTACATTAAATTACAACGATATGTACGCATATATTGAATCTAATTTCATTGTTGAAAGTTCGTAGAAAATTTGACGCATCAGACATTCGACCTAATATTATGTATTTACTCGTGCACGCAGACTATTGACAAACAAAAATTAATATGCGACAATATACAGGGTAATTCACCGAGCATGCTCTCGTATATCGTTTTTATCATTTAATAATCTATATTTATTATAATTTTTTAGATTTTTGTATTTTTGGGTTTTGGGATTTTTGGAACTTGAAATATAAAGACCATAATATTTCATATAGGTACTTAGATTTGTATGCTATTTAAGGAGTGTCCTGTGGCGATATAAACGGCTTCTTTTCAAATGAGAACCGGCACCATCGTTTGTATTCTAAAATGTGCGTAATATTTTTTGAATGTTGAGCATCTAAATCAACGAATCTAACGAGCTGTTTCTGAGCTTTTAAACTTGACTTATGGTTTTTACATTAAACATAAAATATAATTTGTATCTAATATTCACCCTAGTACTTCTTAAACTAGGAACATTTTTACAAACATAAAATTGTATTTTATTAATTACTATAATTTTCAAATCGTATTAGCCACCATGTATTCAAACATATTATCATGTTCTACTGTAATATACTGTTCTTAGTACGTAGAGTTTAATATTTCAGAAATTACTCGTTTGAATTTCGATTTGTATACATCAACAATTTTTAAAACATATTATCTGCTTAAAAATTTACTGTAAAAAGGGTGGCTTATATTTAAAAAATAAGTCTGTATTGGCAGAGGACTCTCCTTAAATGCTATAAAAATGCTAGCTAGGTATTAAAATGTGGTCTTTAATAGTTTGTATACATATTTAAAAATTACAAAAATCAGAATTTTAATAAATATTATTAAGGGTCCTGGTTGCAATTTTCAAATTTTCCGCAGTTCTATAAAATTGAAAGTAAATTTTAAATTTTATAGTTGCTACCTCAATTATAATACTTTTGCCACTAATCTACTACCCGATACCTATTTAGGGGAGTTAATAGGGTGTATTATATTGATAAAAACACACTTTACATGAAAAACTCTCACACCCCGTAGATTGGTCCGATTTCCGTAATTTTTTTTTGTTAGATAGAGGAATATTTTGTACAGGACACTTTGGACTTCGATTTTTGATTACGTTGCTAAAAAAAAAAATAATGCAAAAACTAAAAAGTTTTAAAAATGGATTAAATTCAAACTAGTAATATAAGATTTAAAAAAATAATTTTGAAAATCCAAGGCTAATGCGCCCTGCAATAAGTCTTCTTCTATCTAACAAAATAAAAAAAATTACCGAAATCGGACCAATCTACGAGACGTGAGAGTTTTTCCTGTACCTAAGACATGTTTTTGAGCAAAAAAACAGGTCGCGCGCACGCCCCTTAAAGGAAAAATGGGGATGATTATCGGTGAGTCTCCCCGTATAAATGTGCATATTTATATCTTATGATAAAATGCTTAATATTATATGCCATTTGATAATGTTTTGAATCTTAAAAAATGCATAAACATCTATTATAATATTATATCAATATGACAATATAATATTATCATATTCATATAGGCAGGTATGTTAAAATACCAACTGCATTATGCAAGTAAATAGTATCAAATTCTCGAATCATGCGTATATATTATAGAGTTATAAACTATTATAAATGTTATAATACAATATAAGTTTTGTGTGGTAATCAACATAAAATAACGATATATTGTATTAATGTTTTCAAAATATTTGGGCCTCTATGTAAAAGTTTCTATATAGTAGGTACACGGTGGACACGATGTATACTGAAACAATGAAATATGTATAATATGCATTGTATAATAATGTACATTTTTATAACTGTATCTATATGTAAATTATACTATATTCCGATTTTTTTTTTTAATAGTATTGATATCCATTTATACCATAATAAACACTAATGAGATTTGGTAACTATTATCGCTAGACACTTTTATCTTTGATTCTTTTCAAAGGTCAATAAGCCATAAACGGTAATGTTGTGCGGTGCGTATATAATATTATGTTTATATTTTATACCGTAGTCCAGTGATTTCAAATGTAGCACGCATACATTATTTACAAATGGATGTATTTTTTCGGATAGTAATATTTCATTGAAGGATAAAATTCAACACGGCAACCGGCGGATAATTTTGTATTTATAATACTCCGCATGTTATATTTGGCGGACGTCATACACAAATTAATTTCTATATCACACGTGGCTTCCTCTCTCCATATAGGCTATCATCAATTCGCTTCATTGGACGATTAATAGTGTTTTAATTTTTGCAATTTGTTAGAGGACCCTTAAACTTTCTAATTCAACAAACAAACACGCCGGTGCCTTTTTGCGGGCGCGCCAGCACTATTCGCAGACGTCTAAATCACGAAAATATGCTTATTGTTTTGTGGTTCGGAGCTCATAAAAACGTTAATCTTTTTAAAAAAGCTTGACGATTTAATACACACAATATTCTTCATAATTTGTTTTTACTAGAATTCACAAACAATTCAGAGTAAAGCACTAAGCCACATTAATTTTTTATGAGCGTCTGGAAGTTTAAACGATAACGAAATTACTATAATAATAATAATCATCCGATATAATGATTTTTGTTATTTTGATGCAATTAAAATAATAATAATCCTAGATACAATTCACTAAAATTAAAATTATTATTTTTCATACCTACGCAATGAAATTTAAAAAATATTCAGTCTTACTTCAAGGCATTAATTTATATTATGAACTTATTTACATTGCAGTTCTACCATACCTACGTCGGTATTAATTATAAGTTAATAACAATAATATATTAATTATTAACATATACGCATAGGTATGATTATGATATAATATCTACGGTTAGTTTGCCACTGCTGGATCCCAGATTAAAATTCCAGAAAACCTTGATGAAGCACTAAATACGGATCAAGACAGCACCGAATATTTTAATATCTCAAATAAACTATATTGTACAACCTAATATAGCATAATATATTAAATGTATCATAGTATTGCACTATAAACCATTATGACTTATTAATGTACAATTTCATGATCCATTGTTGCTGTGGCTTTAATAAAAATAAAACAATAATAATATTGTTATTATTATTTTATAAGATATGCGTTTTTTTTTGCAAAAAAAAAAAATGAACATATCGTAATAACCATATGTGACTATAGTAGTAGAAAAATAAATTGTATAAAATATCTTTAGCAATTGAGACTACAAACCGTTTCCGCTTAGAATTATTTTACGTGTGAAATTATAATTTATCATTGAATTCATATTTAACGCATCCGATACTGGTGACCTACTCCATGACGAGGTACCCATCTACACATGATATCTTCCATATAGTACGGCGCATTCCCGGATTTTTATTTTTATTCAAAATAAATAATTCCAATCTATACCAAGTCTGTTCTTAGCCTATAGGCTGTAGTGTAATAATCGAATTTGAAATTTCATAAAATAATTTCACCCATAAGTAGCTCAAAACAAAAACTAATACTTTTATGAAATACATTGCAGGTCGTTGAGTTCTGAATCCGAAATTACGTTTCAAAACATTATTTAACATCCCAAAATGTTACAGCTGATATTCTAGTCGGTAATTTTAACACATTATCAACTATCATATCCTGCACGATGCTCTTTCAGCGGAAATCGATGATCTCAATCTATGTCGGTCGATGTAGTAGGTATAGTAAATATGGTGAATAATGACCAGGGTTATCTACACGTGTAGATAACCGTGATATAGACATTCAGACTGTGTCAGTGATGTGCGGCGAACGTGGTTTTACGACGTCATGCTGGGGTGGTTGGATACAATAAAAATATATAGTGAATAACAACATTAGACAAAAATTAAAATATTTACAGTCACATAATAATTATATCCATTATATTATCATATTATAATGCTATATTATTAAGGGGATTAAGAGTGCGTAGGTACCTACTGAAATATTATATGCTATCATGGTTTATAAATGTTCACCACTGGTCACATTGTTACAGGGCCGTATTTACACTTTTTACGCCCTGGGTCAACAATATTTATATGCCCACCACATAAAAAAAAATAAAATAAAAAATAAATCCGTTTTTTAATTGTTTAGTTATAGTTATTTATTTATGAAAATTTTGTTAAAAACACAGATCACGATGACACATTATTTTCATTATTGTCAAATTAATGTATAACAACATGATAGGTACACTATAAAAAAAATTATAAAAATTAATATTTATCATTGTTTGACAAAATGAGTAAATATAGGTACTCAAACAAATTCTTACCAAAAAAAAAAAAAATGTTGTTTATATAATATACCTACTCCGGCGCCTGGCCACCCCCTCAATGTGTCGAAAATTGGCTGCCCGGGGCAAATGTCCCAGTTGCCCCCCCCCCTTAAATACGGCCCTGACTGGTTAGCGTTATCGTCTATAGCGTTATCGTCAATATATCATTATTGACCACAAATCGTCACGAGCCACGGCGACTGCTGCGGGAAAATGGACATCGTCGTAAGCGTTAAGTAGGCACAAATCGAACATTATAATATTGTTATAGTTTCGACCGCGGAAATGCGGAATACACGATGCTCGCGTTTGCGTGAATAAATGCTGTTCGCAATACTTCGTGTACAAAACATCACGTACAATAACGCTCATTATTATTAGATTCTATTTTTTTTTTATTCACTCCACTCAACTAACCTATATCAGGCTTATTGTGTCGATTTCATACAGACTGTTTTTCACTATTATAATATTATATGCCTAAAAATAAAAAGATATTATGACCGTATTGCGGCGTAAGCTCGTACGCGTATTGCATACACGTTAATATTATACCGTGACATTACAATATATAGGCACGACACCTATTCTAATATAGGTACGCATAATATTATCGCCGCGACCGTGTATGATACGTGGCGATATAGGTACACAGCACACGTCATATGGGTACAGCCCGGTATACACCGCGTACAGGTACGATATTATAATGTACGCGTATCTATTATGCACACCGGGACGCGTGTGAGCCTCAGACGGAAGGGGGGGCCAAGGAGGGGGCGCGATGAGGTTTCGACGGTTCGGTGAGGTGGAGGCGAGGTGGCGTCGGGCCGGCGTGCACGGACGGCGCGTAGACGACGACGACGACGAAAAACCCCTGTCTCGTCACAAATAATTAAACGCGTTTGATCGGCTGCTCTAACCAGACGGAGCAGACGCGCTCCGCGCACACACGCGCACACACGCACCGAGCCCCAGACAATGACGACGGCTTGCTCACACGCGCGCGGCGCTGCCGTCTGTATGCATACCGTATACGCCTCTTCCCCGCTTCGCGAACGCTTTAGAGCCGCCGTCTACGCATACACACAAACCGCACCACCGCGCCCCGCCCGGTCTCTCTTCGCATGTCCCGGCGGCGGAGAGCACACGATCGTGTTTATCGCGGGGAGGCGGCCCGCTCGTCCGTCTAGACGGATAGTGTTTACGGCGCGGTGTGCGTATATACATAATATATTATATATACATGCGGTATACGCATATATTGTATACACACACACACACACACACACACACGCACAAACGGTACGCGCGCACACGCACACAAGCGCGCACTCACCGTCAGCCGCCGTCTAGTGTACTTCTCTCGTCCCGTCACCGCGGCACCTCTTTCCCCCCCCCTCCCCCGTCGCGACCGGAGCAGCAGCAGCAGCAGCCGCCGCCACCGCCATCACCACCGCTCGTCGTCGTTCACGACTTTTTCACTATTATAATGCACCGCCGCCACGACTACGGCCGGTCGTCGTGAATACTAATAACGGTAGAGGGAAAAAAACACAACGCGTAGCAGTAGTAGTAGTAGTAGTAGTAGTTGTTGTTGTAGTAGTAGTAGTAGTAGTAGTAGTAGAAGTAGTAGTAGTAGTATTAGTAGTATTAGTAGTATTAGTAGTAGTAGCAACAGTAGACAGTAGCAGTAATAATAATAAAACATATTTTATATAATAATAATAATAATAATAATAATAATAAAAATATATATGCGGACCGGTCGAATAGAGGACATTGGCCATTGGATGCGCATTGTCGTCGTTTGACCTCTTCCACTTTGGTCTGCATAGCAGAGTCCGTATCGACCACGGCGACGATTAGGGGGCACCCGGATGGGGGAAAATTCGGAGCATATTGTATGTAGAGTGTGCGGCAGAAGAGTGTGTGCTCACTTACAAGTTATAACGAAATATTAAAAATTATAACGTTTTGAGGTTGTAAGCCGACCCCGTTGGGTATATTTTTGAATGTAATCATTCTGAAATGTGACGATCGTCAGCAGACTGGCAACAAATATTATCAAAATACTTGTTATACATAAAAAAAGACATCACCTATTTTGATCCGGCAACGTGCTGTTATACAAACAAAGACAATATAAATGCTGACACAACTACTCATAGGTATGTGGTTAAACTATTGTGTTTAGGCCGTACCTGCCGACAAAAGTGATGATTCTTACACAAAAACTCATTTCAGATTTGACGCCGTATTCTTTACATTCATCATTTTTACCCTACTTAATAAACTTACGTAAACTAATATAATATAAACTAATTTTATAACTGCTTTATATGCTCTATAATAGTATATGACTAAATATACAACTAATTTCAAAATTAATATAACATTTATTGGTGTTATATATTATTATGTAGGTACTACTCATTTTTAACATAACGTAACTATCAACATTCTCATATTTTAAAAATCAGTTATGTTGTTGTTGTTATTTTAACCATATGTGTTGGTTGAAAAAAACGCTAATTACAGAGTGTAGATTCAAAACAACAGAAGCAACATAATATCTAACTTAACCAGAGTAGTATTTACACTAATTATTGGAACTTTAAGCTGAAAAACGACGTGCAAATGTGCAGTATATAACAGTGTCACCACTAGGTGTTGAACTCAATACAGAGTTCTAAGTGTGAATGGTCTGTAGCTTGCATTAGTCTAAATACATATTCCATTAGAAAATTTAGAACTATCACTAGTTTTAAAAAACAGTATATCCATTCGGCTATCTGCAGGAATCTTAAAATTATATTTTAAATATAATAACTTAAACTATAATGTTTGGCCGACTTTTTACTGAACAACCTTTTTAATACATGTATATATACACTGTCGTACAGGCCCGTTGATCAATATTATACAATCCTTATTCAATTACCTTGACTGGAATATACTTACTTTTTTAATGGGAATTTAATAATATCGTTCTTGTTTTTTAATAATTTTCACCGTCACCAGACTCGCAACAAGTTCACCGACATCGTCCCCGCCGGACGAAAACGATTAACAATTTTTTTTTTTTATCTTACACTCCCGACAGCCGGCTAGACAGATGCCGTCGATGTAGGTTAAACCCGGTGTCTGTACTCGGCAGTGGAAAATACTAGCACTCATTTTCTCAAAACTCAACAGTAATTTTCAAACGTTCGTCTTCTATAATATAATAAGTAATAATACTAGAGAAAGGATTTCGATGCAACAATAGTAATAACTATATAATATAGCATGGATATTAAATATGAAATGGAGTTTTACGAGTGTATATAATATCATAATATATATGATTAAATTAAAAACAATCATGATTTAGAACCGTAAACATACACTAGAAACAGTATACACATAAAATTACATTATCTATATAGGCATTAAATATTTTTTCGGACGTTAATAATATGAGCTGTACATTATTGGGCAACAACTCTATGGATATTAGATAAATATTAAAGTTAATATTAGATACAGCATAAACTGATGCAGTTAACCAGAAAAATACATATCTAAGCACATGGATAACATATTCTCTCTAATGATTTCTGTACGTTTTTTTACAATATAGAAAATGTGAAAAAAAAAAAAACTAGTTATCGGAATGAAAAACGTATAATATAAGTATAATTATTATATCGCGATGGTTAAAATGTGAAATTATGATCCCAAATGAGTCGATTTCTAAGAATATTGGAGATTAAAATATTATCAAAACTATTTTATTATTATTTAATTTTATAAAATAGCTTTTTTATATTCTTAATAATGTAGGTACTCATAATTATTTGTGGCTACGAGGTTTTAAAACATTTCATTATAATATATTATTAATGATAAGTATTTACTATTTTGATAGTTTTCATGACGGTAGACGCTGTACGTACGTGTTTTACACTCCCCCCCACCACCCTACTGACACAATTTAAATTGTTCATACTCCTGTTTACATTTATTTTCCAGTACACCGCTATTATTTAAGATAAATGGAGGTAATTTAAATCTGTCTCCACTCAGAAATTTGATATTATATAGTCACTTGATATTCATATATTTTTACATAAGCTTCTTGGATAAATAATAATAATATTGGTCCAGCTTAATAAAAAAAAAAAATACGTCAAATAATTATTGAAATTAGTCTACAGATTAAATACCGCTGTGTTTCGAATGCCATCCTAGACGATTATTATGTTCAGGGCCGGATCTTAACTTTTTAACACCCGGGGAAAGTTAAAACAATACGCCCATCTCGGGGATATTACCAGAATTA
>NC_042496.1:23240886-23279704 GCF_005508785.2 Acyrthosiphon pisum
ACATGATAAAGAATTTACTTTATCATGGATTATAACTTATGGATTAAATGTATGTACTAAAAAATCTACATTCTACATTCTAAATTTTATAAATTTCCAAAATAATAAGAACCCGTTTGTTTATATGATATCTTGCACTATAAAAATAAATTAGATAAAAAAACAGTTTATAAAAAAAAACTAACCAAATAGAATATAAATTTCCTCTTAGATTATTTTAATATAATATGTAAAACATAATTTTAAATCTGACTTGGGCTACATATCAATAGGATAGTATTTTTGTTTTAATTATTTAATTATGTTGTACTTTCATATTATCAAGTTTATCAAGAAAATGAATAGTTGTTTATTTGTATTTGCTTTTTAAATACAAATAACAAATTATATTTCCACGGCACTACGTACCTATTTCATATTTTGTCCTTTTTAATTTTTAAATCAATGTTATTACTTATTAGTTATTACTTATCTCGATTAAAAATAAAATTATTTTATTTTATTTGCATACTCAATATTACACATTTCCTGTAAAATATTATTTTGTACCTAGTTTTGACTTTTGTTTTTAAGTCTATTTTCAATTTTCAATTTACAAATTTAAAACCTTAAAAATACGCCCACGAAAATTATACGCCCGGGGATAAATCCCCGACTCCCCCCCCCTAGATCCGGCCCTGATTATGTTGTACCTACTATTCTTTCGTTTTCTACTATTTTAGGTTCTGTAAAAAGCAGGTAACGAGAACTATCGCATTTACATGATTTTCATGTTTATAACGTTATTGTAATTATAATACCTATAGTCTATAGTTGGCATTTCGAACAGGCAATATTTTTATTCTCTGATTAATATCGCCGATTTCCCAAAATGTAAATCATCGAGAAGAATGAGAATAATATGTAGCTTTGTAATCTGTGTATACTGCTCAGCTTAAAGAATTTTTTTCAAATCTAATTTTAATAGTTAATTATTATTTTTCATAATGATTCGTCTATAACACAACATGTTGCTTGCAGCGCTTAATCAAACAACTATTTAAATACAATGAAATTAACTACTAATAAAATGAATAGTATATAAAATATACTCAGTTTTGTGAGCGTAAGATGTAGGCATACACCAAAACACTCACAGACTTAGCTAATTTCCACAGTGCGGTGATACGATAATAGAATTATATGTTATTATAAAAGCTAATTACGACGACTAACGACTAACAGCGACCCATGACCTTCCGCCCTCCCACTGAGCCGTCTGTTCACTATTATATTATTTTAGTATTTTACGGTTTCGACGGTATTGATAAACTCGGGGCGTTGAGGGCAAATTAATTTCATTCGATGGTTTAGAATGGTTGGAAAATAAAACACAAAACGATTTAATGAAATATTATCGTCAGTCCACGCTGGAAACGAAGTCGTTGAACTCACGGGTCAGGAACGCGACTCGCCGTCGTCGGGATTCCCGATATTGGAAAGTTGCGGACTGTGGTCTGCGAAACAATTTTAATATATAATTCAATAATTGTATCATATTTTATATTATTTTATAACCGGCAGCGGAAACGTATTTCCAGAAACTACAGCATTATTTTTTATTATATAGATTTGATATTGAATATTTAATATGAGAGCTTAATGTTTTTTATGTATCATAAGATATTATAATATGTTACTATTGATTATACAATTTTAATTTATCGTTATGCGTGGTATCATATTTCATATTTCGACTCGATGATCGACTTTATGGGGTGTATAAATCAAGTCATCAGATAAAGAAACTATCAAAAATTGAAAACACATGTTTTCCGAAATCTAAATTTTCACAAGAAAAATGTAGCATTAATTATAGATCTCTTTGTATGAAATATATATTATATTTCTTATTTAATATAGGTATTCAAATATAACATTTTGTAAATTGTAATAAAGGTACCAATTTTATTCTTAATATTATGAGGTAAATATATATTAAATATTTTCAAAAATTATTCGTTTGCAGTAGGTTTATTGTGAGAATAAAATTATGAAACATAAAACCAAGTAGGAAATATAAAAAATCGCATCAAATATGAATTTACCAATTATTTAGTTCAATGAACCGATAAATTATATAGGTAATATAAACAAATTTTGATTCACGCCACAAACTAAAAAGCTTTTAAAACATTTGTGAAATGACATTAACATTTTTTCAAAATTGTATTGATAAGTATAAGTATTATAATATTATATTTGCCACAGCACGTTAACAGTTAATATACCAAAGTATTTAAATTTTAAAATTTTGTATTTAAATGTCTAGAAAGAAAAAAAATATGTATATTTGACAATTTTGAAATTTGTCATAAATTGTCTCTTATATATTAATGATTTCTCATTTATTGTCACAATTTACATGTTTACGTTTGGTCGAGGTATATATAAATTCAAACCACGAAGTTGGTATAAAATAATATAATATATGCATAAAAATAAAATGAATTTTTTTATGACCATAGTATGCTCGCAGTCCGCAGACAACTGTCGATATCCAGTTTTCAGATAATGTTCAAAATAAAATACAAATTTTAAATAATCAAAATTACAATTTGTTATCAATAATGCCATGATTTTGTGAGCGTTCAAATGTATATTTATTTTTATTTTATAATTAATACCCATATGTTTGTCTGGTGATCCTGCAACTGTGAGTAGAATGAGAGGGAATACCTTTTTATTTGTTGTGCATCGAACATAATATTCTTTAAATAGCCTATAAATTTTATTTTCAATTAAAAGTATTGTGTTTGAAGTTATATTATATTTTATACGGTTTAAAATCCACTTATACATTAGCGAACAACTGTAGCGCAAAATATCAATTTCGAAATACGCATATTTATGCGTATACAAATATACGACGCATATAATATATGTAATCCGTTCTCATGGCGTACAGGTATATAATATTATATACCATATATATCATATTTATCATATGAAAGAAAAAACTGAAATGTTAACAATCCATATAAAATGTATTACTTTTGAAGTACTCGACGTGATGAGTATGTATTATGTATTGAGAGAAATGATAAGCGGAGATTATTGGATAGAAGTGCGTATTTTATCTCGATATAGGAGATCAAAGGAAAAGGTCGTTGAACGTGGTGGCTTGTTATAGAGTAAGCTCACATAGGACCGACTGTGGTTTATCGTCTTCTTTCTGTTTGATATCCATGTAGTATAATATATTGTATGTAAAAAATATTGTATTTGTGCGTATCGCAAGAGTCAACTTCGTTCCATACTATATGTGACTTGTTATAGTTTTTTAATCCCGAAACAATATATTATGCACGTATTTATTACGGGTACGGAAACGGGCAACTGTATCGTATAAGTACTTACCATTTTTTTTCCACCATCAGAACAATTCCAGTATAGGATAGAACATAGGAGAAAATTAGGATATATGGGAATTTTCTTTTTACATTTCAGCCAGGAGTCAGGACTTCCATCACCTCCCCACATTGACACTGAATATACGATGGACAGTGAAAGATTTAAGTACTACAACCATTATATAGTCAGATGGTCCAATGTCCAGTTTTCTAACGAAGGTTTTTAGTAGTTTTCAAAATGGGCCTATATGCTGCCATCATCACAATTATTTTGAAATTTTTTATTTTACCTTTAAAAATATTTCTTAGTTCGGAGGACAAAATTCAGGCAGCCTCCACTCCTTCCATGTTATCCAATAATTATTAAACCTTTGCAATCATTTGAAAATAATTTCCAAGTTAGTTCTTAGAATCAAAATGCATTTATACTACAAATAATTAATAAATAAAAAAAAAACTACTTATAAAATTGTGTCAATAAATAACGGTTCTGTATAAAAAATTAAATGAGGATTTAATTGTTTTAATCAGTGTTAGTTCTTTTATAGTTATTTTCTCCGTATCGCTATGAGCTTTATGCCTTCATCCATCCAATAGTTATTTGAAAAATACTGGCAAAGGTTTGGTGATGATCGAACAACATGGGAAGTGACTAAGTGGGGAAATTTCACACAATATGTGAGTTTTGTTCATTTCTCAAATGAAAAAAAAACCCCGTTAAATTTCGTATTTATGATATTATAGTATATTACGCACAATATAAAGTCTATCAATAACAATATAATTATTAATAAATAATAATTACCTATGTCATATGCCTCTTGCATGTAAGTGCGCCTGGTCATATATATATATATATATAGCTGTTGTACCTGTATTATTCGCTGCTGAAAGTCGATGTCGTCTGCACTGCACTGTCGCTTGAACGTTTCGTCAGCCACGAACCTGCTCTTTCCAATCTGTCTCCCTTAGTCTCACGTAGTCAGACTGATGTGATAAGTATTCATTAGAGACCGGCTGCGATGATAATAATAATGATGGAAAAAAATTGTACAGAAATCCGACACCCGTTTATACACGATCACTTTGTATATGGAAATCGAGGTGTATAGTATATTGCATATTATGTAATACATTATTTGTGTCTCGCCAGGTTCTTTGTGCAGAAAACTGGTAGTGGTTTGACTCTGCGTAAAATATTATTTATGTACGGCCATCGGTCCGGAACCCCATGTCCCCTCGAGACGATAAAATGTCATATCATATAAAATATACATATATTAATTATAATGTATTAACTAGGTTTATACTTAATAGATATAGATAACCCTATCAAGATGGGACGATATTATATACGATGAGGTTTTAGAATTAAAACGATGGTTGAAAGATGTGGCGCGACGATGTATACAAGGGTTGGTGTTGGATAGAATCTTCAATTTATGTATAATGTATAATAAAGATATTATATAGATACTATTAATGACTGATGGCCGATGGGGTATTGTATTAATTACTTTATAGTAGATAATATTATAAAAACTATAAAATGGCGTTTGAGATAATTAATATACAGGTTAACACACCCAGTCACGATCCATGGTACAAGGGGGCGAGGCGCAAAGTGTCCTCCTCCCCATTAGAGTTTACACCATAAACATATAGATAATTCCAGATTTAAAGGTAATTAAATAAATTTTAAAAAAAGGTTATGTTAGTGTTGAGTAGATCATAATTACAGTTGAGTATTTCATTATGTTTTACATTTGAATTCAATGATATATAGGTCAAATACATTTTCTAACTGAAAAACAATTTGCACATTTTCGCGATTGGGGGAATTTCGTTAAAATTCTAATTTCAGGCGTTCATAAATAATTATTACGAATGATTTACACTCAACTTTTTGTTTAAAATTACACTTATAACAACTGATGAAAAACCTTTTATTAAATTATTATTTAATTAAGTATTTTCCCGTTTTGTTTATTATTTTTCCAGACCATTTTGAAAATTACTGGGAATTTTTACTTTTGACTCTCCCAAAGTATACCAATTATAGATTCACTTACCTACCAGAAAAGATGCAGAGTTCGAAAATCAAAGCATTTTTACTGACACAAAAAATAAATAAACACTCATCGCTCCACTCGGAATGTAAATTAGAATTGAAATAATAAAAATCTATGTTTATGCATTTTCTAGTTGATAACGATGATACATTAAATGACGATAGAATATCATCTATAGTCTATAGTGATAGGGCGAGTATGCGTGATTGGAACAAGTTATAATAAATAAGTAATCACAACTTGTTTCTATCATAATATTTTTAAATGGATTCTGGAAATATAAATAAATCAAATACCAATATTATACGAAAAATAAGAGAAATTTAAAATTATATGGTGATACTTTTATTCATTAATTTTTGTTTTTTGTTTATTTAAAAAATTATAATTTATAATTTAACAAAAAGCGCAGGTGATGAATTTGATACTTATATATACTTATGAGTTATGATTATGGGTATCATATTTAAAAATGTACAAGATAAATATATGTTTGACCTTTAACATGCATTCAAATGTATGACCACTACCAGATCTTCTCACTTGATCCGTCACTAGACTAGGTACGCAGTACCTACACACTATTTCCGTTCAGACTCGTCTTTCGTATGTACTTCATATTTTATCATCGGATTCAAATTTTAATATTTTATACACCCATAATTACAGTGGTGTATTTAGGTTTTTGTTTTTTTCTTTGAGGGGGGGGGGGAATATTAATTTATTAAGGGGTCAACAATTCAAGGGGGAGGCTTAGCTCCCCTCATCACTATTTACCTTAAATTATAATAATTGTTTTGTGTCATCAATATAAAATACGTTACCATAATTGTGCTATTATAATAATATGTAACATATACCTACGATACCTACATATGCTATGTTATGACATGCACGTTAGTATGTTACCTAAATAAGATTAAAAATTTGTTAAAAAAAATTCCTATTTCAAATACAAGTGGCATTCAAACAATTATTATTGCAATTATTGAAGTTACCTCCTCGGCGTTTAAATTTAAATCTGTAAATATTCTGTTTCTACGATTGATACAAAGGAATCTGTACTCGTATAGAGCGTAAAAGTGTTTTATTACATACACAATGGGTGTGTAGGGTGTAGAGTCCCCTTAAACAGTTGTAGGTACGCCAACTGCCCTAGTACCTACCTTATATAGAACATTTCTATATAAATACTCATTTGAACACACATATCCTTGAGATGCAAAATAGTGTCCATCGACCATCCCCCAAAACCCCCCGTAAATACATCACTGCCATAATATATCTTCTAAAGTGGTCTGTCTCTATGGCGAGGTACCAACATTCAAAACCTACTAAATAGTATATACCTACAGCGAAACGACATAGTGTTTTCATTTTTTTACTTGATCTAATCGTGGTTATTCGTTTCGCCTCAGAAAACTTTGTTTTAATCATAACTTTTTTTATCAATAAGCGATTAAACAATTGTATCGTTAATTTTTGCAGTACTTCACTCAAATCCATATTAAACCACCATAAAAGATTGGACAATATCATAAAATAAATGGATACTTTAAAATTGAATGGCTGGTTGTGCGTTTGTGTAACGTAAAGTTCGCGAAAACAAATTTAAAAAATGACAAGTCATAAAACCAAAATAAGAAAATAATAATGTACTCTATATTACAGTATTCAAGACGGTATCTACTATCGACACGTGAAAGTCGTTAAGATAACAATGAATTGTATGGCACGTGGAAGTCGTTAAGATAATAAAAAAAATGTACAATACGCGTGTATAGCATAACCATGTGCACGGGGTGAGTCAGTTGAGCCCTGACTCTGTCTCATCGAAAATTGTAATATCATAAGAATTATTATTGTATAGAAGAATAAATTCTTCTTAGAAGATGCATACAACAATAAAATAATAACATAATACATTATACGATTAATTTAGCACGATAGCATTTAGCCAATCTATACAATTTCTATGCTTCTATTTAACCTAACCTAACCTAACTATAACAGTTTTTAATGTAGTGTGTGTTTTTAATTTATAATAAATTAAAATAATGCTTTAAAGCAAACAAAGGTCAAAGAGTTTGATTGATTTGCTTGGACGCATGGTATAAATAATAATTGAATAATATATTTTACCTGGTAATGATGAGTACCTACGCTGATTGTTTTCCCAAATGAAATCCACGCGTCAGATCCCTAAGTCCTAACCCATCTGTGTATGCACCACTTTTAAGGTATGGAGGTACCTATTATTGCTAAGTTCCAACATTATTTCATTGTGTAGTTATAGATACCTACTATAGGTATGCTTCTATATTATGTACATTTTATAGAGTTGAATAGTATGTAAATATTTTTTAAGAGCATATAACAATGAAAAGTAAGTACACATAAATATGACAAATGTTAACAATTGAAATAATATATCAAAAAGTAAGTAGGTACGTTTTATACTAACAATTATACTTTACACTATGTATCATAACGTATCTTCCATCGATATTCGATTTCCTGTGATCCGTCGGAATTATTTAAATGCTGCAACCTGCGGCAAGTTACCAAGTAACTAAAAGTTCAAGTAAGATTAAGTGTAGATAGGTTAATACCTTATATTTTATAAGTATACCTTACAATCATACAGGCACAACTAGGCCGAAATTGTCCAAATTGTTGAGGAAACCGTATCCCTCTTACAAGCTCGGATTAAGACATTTTGAGGCCCAGGGGTCAAAGTTTCAAAAGAGGCCCCTGTACGAAAAAAAAAAATAATAGTTTACTATGTACATTATGCTTATAATGTATATTGATTCATTATTTAATATTGGGTACCTGTTATAATAAATATATATAGATATTAGGTACTTGGCAATAAATAATGTATCGTTTTATTTATAAATTATAATGTATACCTAAGCCTTTTTCTTCGCTAAATAATCATCGATTTTTTAAGGTGATTTATGCAGTGTTATAGCCTATAACGAAAAAAGTAATGGACAATTCTGAGGCCCCTTTATAAATTCGAACTATTGAAGCCCGGGGTCCATGGCCCCCTCTGAACCCCCCCCCCCCCTTAATCCCGGGCTTGCCTTCATAGTTAGGTATATTTTTTTTATTAATCTGTGTGAAAATATCCTCTATAGCCTTTTTAGACTTAAGCCCAAGAACCTATATATATATTTTTAAGTGGGTTATCATAAATATGAATCGTCATTTGTCATTATATTGGTATAATTTTGTCAACAAATATATAATTCTGTCTTAAATTTTATATTTTTAATTCATCATAATATTATAATTATTCTATTATAATAGTATTATATTATATTGTGAAGTACTTATATAATTTTTTTCATTTTAATACATAATTTTTCAGTGTATAAAAACCATTGATTATAGAATATATTTATAAATTATAATGAATGATGAAACTATAAAATTCAAAATATTGTACACTATTATAATTTTCAATTTTGAACGGATTATACATGGTAATGTAGTTTCATTCAAGAGCAACAGTTATTGAATGCATTCAGATATAGCTGCGGTGTCCGAGTGGTTAAGGAGTTAGACTCGAAATCTAATGGGCTCTGCCCGCACAGGTTCGAATCCTGTCCGCAGCGAGTTTGCATTTTTGCATTTTTTTTTTTCGTTTCGATAGTTTTACGTATGATTATTTATTATTATTATTATTATTATTATTATTAATTTAATACATACACAGAATGTTCCACACTCCCGCCGTGTATTTGCTCCGTCATGAAATGCATCTGCTTAATAAAATATATTAAGCTAATTTGCATAAGTCTTTATTTGCTTTATTCTTCATTCAATACCTCATATTGAGTATATTATTATCATATTTATTATAATATAATATACGTCATTATACATCATAGCAAGTATAGGATATTATTAATGGTTTAAATATGAGTTATTTACTCTTATATATTATGCAGAAAATCGCGTGTGCGTACATATTTAAACGATTAAAATACTATAAAGTTCATTAAAAAAAAAAACAAATTATCCGTTAAAAAAATCCATAATATACATATTAAATAAACGGATTGAAAGATTTATTAATTTATTAAACTATGTGTACACACGATGTCCGATGAACATTTACTAATTTATGAAGTGGTAAATAAATGGAATTTACATTACCCCATAATTTGAAATTGATAAATCTTAGTGGGACACATACAATCGGCGAGGAGAAAGGTTTAGGGGTGTCGATTCCTCACTTATTTGTCGTTGATGAACTCATAATTCATTAAAAAAACACGGTTATTATTCGACACAGTTATTGTATAATATTATACTTAATTGTATTTTCCGTAGCAAAAATTAAATCCCTAATTTCCACTTCTTAAAATGTATTTGAAGTATACATAGGAATACGTTTCCTCCTACCACCGCATCAAACATTCAAAATATTGAAAACTGCAAACTGTATGCTGTATAAAAATTATTTATTCAATATTGGAGGAAATCTGATGGACGAATACAAATTTTAAACATCTGCTCTTAGCAAACACTTCTAAAATAAGAATATTAAGTCTAAAATTATAACTCTTCTATTTAATAATTCAATTATTGTATACACGAGATCAATAAATCAAAAGCGGTGGTAATGCAGTACCTTGAATCTTAGACATGTATAGTCTCTCAGAATCTAAAACTTAGGAAAATAATAATGAAATAGCTTAAAAAATAAAACAGGTAATCTATTCATTACATACAGGTGATTTTTACTGACAATTATAGAGTGCACGATTACATGATTCAGTCGACCTATACTGGATAAAACAAAATATTTTCAGCAAACCAAATATTTTAATGATTTTACGATGGTACTGTTGTTGTTGTTATTGTGGTTTTATAAAAATATATTTCGTGGTTTTCATCACGTATAGAGATGATTACTTATTCTGTCACCAAACGAACTTTTTCTTTATTTCGAGGCCATTTGTGTAATAAAGATTTTTAATGCTAGCTGTTTGATAATTTTGATTCTGATTATTATGGTTATTTTTTCGTTTTCATGATCACGACCGAGGAAGATCGGTTTCGATATCATCAACACATATTTTCAGGTTTTGAATTCAAAAAGTGGAAAAAATTATGTCGATGTTGTGCTAGCAAGCAGAGCTTGCGCTAAGAAAATTTTAGAACTGCCCAACATTTTAATATTTTTGTACATGTAGATTACATAAATTTGTCGCTCGCTAAATTCGTTTAACAGCCACTGTTTACCAAACTATATATTATTGACTACCTACACAAGAAAACACTTTATACATTACTTTATTTATTACAATTTATTAATAATAACAACAGATTAAAATTTTTTTTTTATCTTCAGTGTCTTCGTTACTATCGTCACTATCGATAATTTTGTTTTTACCAGATACTTCAAAGAAAACTCCACCAAAATAACATTGTTCCTTTCCTTTTCTTCATTTAAGGACTCGATGTTTCTTTTTAGACATCCAATGGTAAACTGTGTCCCTAGCATCCCAACCGTATAAAGGTGTCATATTATAATTTATATATATAAGCTCAAATTTTCTGTCTCAATATTCATAGTTGAGTGTAATGGTGATTTTAATAAATTGCTGGCACTTATCAAACGTTCAACATCAGTACTATGATGTTTAGCAGCTGCCACTCTCGCCAACATTGTACAAACATTTTGAAAATGTTTTAAGCCACATAATGTTTTTACTAGTTTAATAAGGTTCATTTTTCGTAATTTAGATATATTTTCCATTGATATCAATTCATCGTACTCCAATGACAACTCTTTTAAATGTAGGTACGTCTGCACCAATTAAATTATGAATAGGTATCTCTGATGCATGCTACAGAAGATAGTACAACAAATATTAAATTAAATACATAATTAAATTAAACAATAATACAGAAAATTCACGATTTTTGGTACTGACCAAATTTGTTTTTAGAATTGCTCATTTTAATTTAGAACTAACCATATTGGTTAGAACTACCCACTAGCGCAAGCTCTGCTAGCAAGGGAACCGGATATAAATCGAGATGGTGCATTTCGACAAAAATATGCGGAACGATTGATATGCATGTAGGTATTGGAAATACCAAGTCAATCATATTATTATTATATAGTATAATATAATAATTTTGGTTCAACTTAAAAGAAATTACTGCGTATAATTCTACATAATAATATAATAGCATGATTTATTACTTTATGAGTTGGTCGGTGGTCTCCATTATTTTTTTAAGCAAGCTTGTGGTTTGCTTATTAATTTGGTATGTACGTTTTACATGTAATATGCAACAATCATTAATCTGAAATAACTGAATTTACTATATAATATCAACACTATATATTATTTAAATAATAGTATTATAGTTATTAATTAGATGATTTAGACAAAAATACGAGGACTATAACATAACGTGGTTAGTGTATACCTTAAGCGATTTTCTTGTGTTTAATTATTATTTTTAATAGTTTTGGAAAATCAAATAAGTACCTATCCAGGAGAATTTCTTGAGACGACGGAAGGTATAGAGACCTGTGATCAGCCAAATTTAAGCAATAATATGTTAAAAAGAAAATTGAACCTATAATATAGGAAAAATTAGAAATAAATTGAGCTTCAGGTGCAGAATTTATTATTTATGTCTGATTTTATGTCATGATTAAAATCGTAAAAAAATACCTTTCAAATTGGATGCGATATTGCGATACATAATTATATTCATATATTAATCATGAAATTCATCATTGTAATTTGTGTTAATAAACACACACACGATACCTACAAAAAATATATAATAAGTATAATTATATTAATATTACAAAAATAAATTATACATTTCACTCTGGATAATTAAATTGTATTTTAATCATGAAAAACAAACTACTAAAATTTGATGTGCATATTACATCCCCAATCAAAAATGATCTCCAATGGTGACCTTTCACGTGAAACTTATCCAATATCATACCGGTCCATGACATAATTTGTTCCTGCACATTATTATTAAAATCAGTGCTGAAGTGTGCATCGTAAAAGTAAATTTATATTATTATAAGGCATTTCAAGATCACTCTATATAGTATATATATTATATACCTATTCATTATGGTACTGGGATAGAATATCCTGCAAGGACAAAATATCCTGTATTATAATATGTATATTATCTAAGGTTAAAATATCCAGGGTTAAAATAACTAACGGATAGCCGATAGGAATATAGGATAAATTATTCAAATTCAAATATTCTATTAATAATAATTACATTATTTACTGTTCAATAACATTAAAAAAAAAACATTTGATATTTGTAAATAATAAATTGCCTTGTGAAAAATATTAAAATATGTTTATGTCAGTTTTTAATATAATTTTTATACCATATTATCGACAATCATACTCAAATATAGTATTATTATTATGAAAAAAAATATCAAGAAAATATTATTATGTTAAATATAGGCTAGGTAATTTTTTTTAAGGGTGTTGAAACCTGTTTTTCAAATTTTCCGCGATTTTATACAATTTGAAAACTAAATTTTATATTTTATTTGTTACCTAAGTTAAAATATTTATCCACTACTACCCAATATCTACTTAGGGTAGGTTGATATGGTGGATTATAACAACGAAATTTATAAAGTAGCTATAATATGCGCTTGACAAAAATTTTAATACTTCCAGTGATTTGTTTTTAAAAATTTTAATACATAAACAAGTTTACTTTGCATCGGTTGGAGCACTTTTTCAATTTTTAGTATAATATACTTGACGATAATAAACTATAAAATATTATACATTTGTCAATTTTCAATACTAAAAACATTAAATATATGCTCCGACCGATGCAAATTAGACTTATTGAACAGTTGAAATATTTTTACACTTTTAAAATCCTACAACTATAAGTACCTTAATTTTGGTCAGACGTTTAAGTCGTTGAATGCAATGCGATTATAATTTGTATATTTTATCCTATCTATTGGTTATTTTAACCCTACAGGTTATTTTTACTTAGATTCATATAGTATATTATACAATAATATTTAATAATAATAAGGTACCTTATAAGTAATAAGATATATTATACATAATAATATAATATACCAGCTAGTACCTAAATGGCTAAATCTACAAAAACACATTTAGATCTGCAGATTGTACATATAGGTAGTTGCTGTTTAATATGCATAATATTACAATTTTAACGTATACTTACGGTATATAGGTACGTACTAATGTACTCTTAAATTAATATAGAATTATATTATGTCTATATATGGACTATCAGACATTTGATGACATTGCATGCCCATATACTATATAGTATATAATATTATGTATTACATGGATACATTTTGTTTCTATTTCTTTGATATGACAATATGATTTTTCCTTTTCTATGTACATACATTTAATTAATGTGATCCATGAGATGCAATATATAAAAAAGTAATTTACATTTAACATCATATATACATCATGGTGCAATTTCCATTCGATGGTATATAAAACCCAAACATTTTGATTAAACAAGATACGCTCTCTTCTAATATTAAATAATAAATATACACGTCTATACATATGTATATTTTAAAAACTAACGTCTAGTTCTAAACTACATTCTTGCGTGGCCAATACTAATGTTGATAAACATTTTAAATGTTACTACATTCACGAAATATTAATCAAACTACATTTACCGTAAAAATAAAACAAAATTATAGTTTTGGCAGTATAATATATGGACTTGTCACATGTAAAAGTGGCTGCAATTTTTCAGTTTTTGATTTAATTTATTTTCCACTCGTTTTATAATGCTGAAACAAGGTTTCTTATATGTTAACGTATACGGCGATCATATACTTTGAGAAAATCGAATATGTTCAACGTTGACATATTTATTTATGGAACGAAATTATACGGCGGTTTTTTATTTATTTTTTAATTCTTCAGTGTGATATTTTTCTATGCAGTGATTTGATTAATAGTTTTAATGTGAATACTATATTATTATATTATTATAATTCCGTTAAATAATACGCGTAGGTATACGCCTTATGATATTATACCTATATATATATATTTCTTATTCAATTTCATTTCGAGAACAATTATTTGCTAATTTTTTTATTGCATATAAGGAAAACCTTTTGAAAATACACGGATCGAGTGTGGCATACAATATTATTATCATTATGAACATTGAACAATGGACATTATTAAAATAGTTTTTAGGTCAGTTTGGAATATTTATCGTGTTAAATATTTTCGGGTCGAGTTGCAGCCCTTAATTATCGTTATTAATATTGTTATGATTTATGAATAACACTATACTTGGTACTCGAAAGTTGAAGTGTCATAATATATGTATTATAATCGGTCTGGCCCCCAATTCGCTACCGACCGACCACTCGAAAACGACCGTCTACCGTCGCGGGCACGCCACTACCGGCGCTGTACGTCTGCCGTTGAAAGCATTATATTATTTATTAATTTATTATTAACTCAATCCAACTATAATGGAGGTGCGTTTAATATAATCGTCGTCGTCATCACTCTCTCGACACGCGCGGAGAACGATATTATGTGCATGCGCGTATGTAAGCCGCAGCAGTTATTAGGTATGATGTATCATAATATATATATTATATTAAGGTGCTGTATAGTATATAGGTATACCTATGAATTACTGTGAAGAATATTGCGTAGATATGTATAAAAAAAAATTATACGAATTGCCGTATGTCGTACATAAAATAAATAGCACCACGCGTATCGATGTATGTAGAGCAGAACGGACTTGGCGAAACATTCAAATTTATTTTCTCTTCAAATGTATAATATGATAATAAATGTTTACACATTCTTGTATATACACACTAGACATATCGATGACGTTTACATAAAATTAATTTAAATTTAAATTTGCGCCGAAAATATTTTCAAAAAAAAGGTACCTAATAATAAATAAATTAGAAATATTTTGTACACGGATGATATAGAATATGTAACACTATGTGTGTATATCATATATGTGTATAGTATATGTATTATAGGTACTAATAGTATGCATGAAAATAAACTAAATTTGCGGGGAGAAAGTTTGTCCTGACATACAAGTATAATTTGAATATTTTTGTTTTTTTGAATATTTAAAAATTCAAATTTTTTTATTTTACCAACTACACCTATATAGATACAATTTTGAATTTCATAACAAAAAAAACATTACTCTCGGTCCGGTTGCGTGGACAAAATCTTAAATCAAAAAAAAGAAAATCAAAATTCTACACGCAATCGATATTTAATACGCAAATATTTTTAATTGTTTACGCGATATACTCAGTCCCGTTATATGCAATAATGTATCCAAATAAACGGCGGACGAGAGGAGTATAATGATATCGATATTTTTATAGCAGAGCGTAATATTGTGGAATGATAGAAGATGGTCAATCGGTGGCGGCGTATCACCTCGCAGGATTTTACGTGCTCAATCGTTTTCCGAAGAGTGAACAAAAAAAAGAGAGAACTTAAATAGATATACCACGGCGAGACTAAAAAAATAGACCCTCGAGGGGGTGTGAGCGTTACGCTTCGCGCTGGTCGTGTCGGCGATAGAGTGAATAAAAAAAAAGTATGCGGCAGATAATAATACGTCACGATCTCAGTACACACACACACACACACACACACACACACAAGCACATTAGTACATATAGGTATTATAACCCTGCCGTACATAATATATATATATACGACGTGTATCGCGGGGCACTGCTACAAACACACAACCCGCTCACCACCGGACCTGCACGCCGCCGCCCATCCTTTCCGCGAGCGCAGCTGCACGCCCGTGTCTCGCACGCCACTGCCATCGCCGGGTTTACGGTGTCGCGCACGTGCCCGTTTGGTATATAGCAAATAATAATAATAATAGTAATAATAATATATTCTG
Source organism: Acyrthosiphon pisum (assembly GCF_005508785.2). Taxonomy (NCBI): domain Eukaryota; kingdom Metazoa; phylum Arthropoda; class Insecta; order Hemiptera; family Aphididae; genus Acyrthosiphon; species Acyrthosiphon pisum. Next base: position 23,257,346 of record NC_042496.1, read on the forward strand.
TCCGTATTTTATATATCTATGCGTCTATTATATTATACTATGTACGCGCGGGACATCGATCGGCGTCGGACGAAGCCGCGCGCGGGGTGCGTCGGCGTCTGTACGCCGCGCGCGAAGTAGACCCGAGCGCGTAGTTGTTGGTCACGCTCGACACGTGTCGTCGACGAGAGAGCGTGACGCAACTGCCGCCGCCGCCGCCGCCGAGCTCGGTGACGTAGCGTCTAGACGATCCGTAAACGTTACCGGTCTGACGGCGAGGTGCGCGACCGCGTGCGGGGAGGGGCGGGGTGTGGTGGTGGTGTCGTCTCTATAATGGTTCCAGTGGCGGTGTGGTACACGCACACCCGCGCACGTACACTACGCACGCTACGCACACGCACGCCGTTACACATATAGTCGGCGGGGTGGCGGCCGGCCATCGGCGGGGGGGACAAAATATATACCCCCCGGGGCGGCCCCGGGGATGTGATTGTGAATATTGCGTGTGCACGCCGCCGCCACCGCCCGACCGCCGGCTCCGCGCCTCATCATCCCGTATATATTATGCGAGCGCGCGCGTATTGATATGTGTGTATGACCTCTCGACCTGCGTCCCGACCGGGCGGCGGCGGCCGATTTTCTCGCGCGCGCGCGAGCTCATACACACACGCGCGCGCACGCACGCACATTGACTCACCGACGGCGCGTATACACACACGCATACCGGGCGCGCGCAAAGTCTAGACGGCCGCCGCGCCCCGATAATAATAATAATTATCTTCATCGCCACCGTCCACCGCCGACAATGTCGTCGGGTCCGCCGGTGATAATTATTGTTCGCGCCCGAGCGCGTGTACACCGCCGTCCCCCGTCCCGGCGCAGTGGTCGGCCCGTGCATAATGAAACACCTCAGCGCGGGTCGCGCGTCCAGGCGTCCTCTCACCTTTATTATTATTATTATCATAGCAATAGTCGTGTCTGTCGTGGTCGTCGCCGCAGTTGCATACGCCGGCTCACGAGGGGGTAAATAGCAAGACTAACTGGCGACATTCACCGTGTCAGCCAAAGTCACGGCGAATACCTTCTACCTACGTGTTTTTTTTTTTTTTTTTTTTAATGCACGCGATCCGTCGTTAAATTTATTACAACGTACGTACACGAAACGACGAACGCCGAGCGTATAATAATAATAATAATATAACAGTCGCCACTCGCCACCGTCGTCGCCGACGACGACGCCGCCACCGCCGCCGTCGCCGTCACATACAGTTGGCAGTCGTGCGAACGGTTAGGCGGATGCGCGTGTCCCTCCCTCCCGTTGGAACGCCGCGCGCTGGTCGCATCTGCTGTAATCTAAACTCTCCCGTTTTCGTGTAGCGCGGCACTCGTTATCGCGTCGCTTTACATGGACTTAGTAGCGAGGCCCACTTGACGAAAGCACGCGTTCGAAACGAATCGAAAAAACATTGCCCACGCGTTTATCGCTCTCGCGCTAACAGGGACGTTTATCGCGACGACAACCGCGTTTGCCACCACGTAACAATATACGCTGCAAAGGCTCGGTCAAGCCGCGGTTACGAAAATAAATACATCGTGCTACCACGTGCCGCGCGTGTGTGCGCCCATCCACGCACGACAGTCGTATGAGCAGACCGCGAGCGCGTCCGCTGTTCGAGTGAAAGTCTTACGTTTTTTTTCCTTCTCCGCCGCGGCCGTGTGATCGTCCTCGTGACGCGCTAGTGACATTCGCTCGCGTCTCTGTCAGAGTCGCAGCGCGCGTTCGCCGCCGGCCTGAGGTACGTAAACGGATATCATATACCACGTCTGCCTATTTATATATTATATTATTATAATACGATATTATGATATAGATATGTATTTCACAATATGATAATATGTATAATACCCACACAATATCATTGTAACATTGCATTGCGTCCGTTTCCGTCCGCTGTCCGTTTTGGTGTTCGGTTTTTGTTTTTAAGTCTTTGTCCTCTGCACACCGGTGTTCCACGCGGTGGTGCGGCGTGATATTATTACGTATCTATAACGTAGAAACTTTTATCTGACCACGTACACGTATGACGTAAGGTATAATATGTACTCGCGCGGCACCGCGTTAACGATTCGAATATGATATTATTATCATCGTACGATAAGCGAGAGTAATATTATTACGGCGGATCAATGGTGTGGGGCCCCGTTGTGGACGCGGCGGAGCGTAGAAGACGAGGCCGAGCTGTTCCGAAAATAATCGACCATCGGAACAGCAGCAGCAGCAGCCGTGCCGGCAACAGCAGCGGCGGCAGTAGCAGCAGCCCCGGCGGCGGCACGTCCCCCCCCACCCCCGCGAAATCCGGTCACAAGTCCCGATGACGCCCGCTGTAAAAATATCTTTTCGCTCTCCACTACCGCTGATAAAAAAAAAAAAAGATGGAGAGAGACACGCGCTAGAGCGTGTGCGTGCTTTTACGAAAACGTTGGCTTATCGAGTCGAAGCGATATATTTTTTATTTTTTTGGACAATCCGCCGCTATACCATCCCCGGCGTAACGTCCCGACAAAGCCGTACAAAGCGTTTTTGAACGATTCAACCCTCTCGCCCTCACCCCCCCCCCCCCCCTTGAAAATAACAGTGGGTATCCCCCCCTCCCCCCGTTGGCGCCCACGTGCATCGACATCGAAATACAGTGTGTTGCCGCATCTCATAACAGAACTGTTAACGATCCGGTCTATATCACCATTATATTGCTACAATAGACATTATTTTGAAATAATATCATAGGCGTAAAAAGGACGATTCACCACAATAAGGCATGTTCGACCACATAAATTGTTGCGGTTATCTTTAAATTAATATTTTTAAACTTTAAAGTTGTATCACACGGTGAAATTAATTTATATATTATATATTTTTAACGCTGCAGTTATTAATCCGCTAATAACGACATTATTGCATATTATCATTATGCGTCTACATGACAAATGACAATACGTCGTACCTGCCGATATAAATCATTGTTTAAATTATACAGTATGATAATTGGTATTATGCAAATCTTGGACGAATATTCAATTTAAATAAAATTATGAGTGCCACACAAACAGTCTATATAATATAATATTATTAAAAGGAACGCGAGGACAAATTTTAATTTTTGGTGGAGGGTATTTTGAGGTTTTTTACGCAACGTGTTTTTCTCAGCATTGTTTATTACACTGTCCTGCATAATATACCTATTATGGCTGTCCTAATGAGTAGGTATAATGACCATGTGAAATGCATTTGAGCAGCAGACGTCAATAATTTATGTATCCTACCTACGGACACGGAGCGTTGTATAATGATGGGTTTTATAATTTTTAGGCTTTAATATTATGTTGGACCGCATTTAATAAAATTATTGGTCTACAATGGTAATATTCATTTTATTCTCTAACGAAATAAATTAGTAAACTGTTAAAGAAATAAACCGGTGGATAGCTTGTATTTTTGTCAAATGGTGGGGATACTCGTACGTTTGAACCGCTGCGGTCTAAGTCTCGTGTTCAGACTTATATTTCAAGTTGAAATTATATTTTCTTCCATTACGGACATAATAGGTCCCTAATAAAATATAAAATCGGTCAGAATATCGATAAGTTTTCACTCGACCGTCAAATATTGAAAATATGACGCAATTGAGAAGTCATCAAAATAATATAATATATAATAGGCGTTTGTTCAATTTTCCTTAAATTTTACTATGTTTTGGTTCGACAATATTCAAAAATATGAACTAAGTTACCAATATTATAATGACATTAAGTTTCAAACGACTATTCGTCAATTTATTTTCTCTTTTATCTATTTTTAAGTTTCTATTATCCGAGCTATTACCCGAAATACGGATATCCTAAAGAATTAAAAAATAATCATCAATATAAGAAAACGTCAAATTTCGTTCATAATAATGTGATACCGTCTATTACTTTTGGAGCACTTTTTCAATATTCAATTTATCATAAACCTACTATATTATTCTCACTTATCAGTTTAATATTTTACATATTATATATATAATACATATTTGTATGCTTATAATAAACACTAAATATTTAAATGCACATCGACAATATGCCTACTTATTTCTTCATTAACAGGTTTTTTCAAATTTCTATACCTGTAAGTATGACATTTAATATTTTAATTTTCGTTATATTAAATTCTGAATTTTCTTTGTGAAAATATGGAATATGTATAGTATTTATTATTATGTTTTTAATGATATAGCCTACAATTTCGCAATTCATAAACTGGTTTTCTATTTTTTTTTTTTTAAATTTATCTTTCTTTTTTTCTTTTATAAAATAAGTATCGAAAAAGTCTACAACGTAACTATATTCGAACAATTTTTATTTGTATTACTGTGCGTTTAAAATATAAAACGTCATCACTCATCACCGAAATATAGTAAATTGAATATTATGGTTTGTTGGTTCATTTCATATCTTTAAATCGAAATAATTGAATCATATTATTTCCTGAACGATACCAAATTTACTGTGCCGTATCAAATTACAATGTAAACTATAATAACATAATAATTATGTTATAATATTAAATAATTATATACAGAAAATAGGAAGGTTGTAGTAAAAATATATTAGTCATAGCAGCAGCGGCATTATTTATTTTTATAATAGGTATATTAAATAACTAAATACCTATACTAATTACTTATTTCAATAGGTACCTACTTTTTACGAATGTATAGCACAAAATGTATCAAATAACTGAATATAATAATATAATGTCTTTATCAACGTATACTAGAATATGATATAATGCATGTGTTTATCACTTTATAAGCTGCAGAAACTGTGAAATCCGTTTTGAATAGACTAAATTGTCTTAAACTGCAGTCGCGGACTGGTAAAAAAAGCACGGGATGCTACAAAATTTAAAGGGCAAATTTAAAACATGTAAATTATTTATAAAATATTACCTAATATATTTTATTTTTATTTAAAAAAATATTGAATATAGGTAGGTACGTTAAAAACATAAATACCTAAGTACCAAATCATAACAAACTTTCAATCAAAATTCTACAATATTATAGATTACTAATAATCGTAAATTGGTAACAATCTGCTGTTCATTAGAGGTCTAGGGTCCTTAAATATATAATAAATAATATTAGCCAAGTATGTTTTTGGGCAAGGGATGCCCTGCAGTATCCCAAAATCCCAGCAGGTCCGCGCCAGGTCTTAAAGTCATCTATTGTAGATCTACGTTTTATCTAGTACCCTATTCTGGTTCTATGGCTGTGACGTTAAAATTGAATGATTAGATAGCGACAAACAACATTGTTTCCTTCAATTTACAAAATAACAAAATAAGAAACTATCTAAAATCACACAAACATGAAACAAATAATATGTGTAAGCTTGACAACTATTTGTATATTGAACTTGTACTGTATAAATTGTGCGATAGAATTACCACGGTGGATTAGACACGTATCTAATCCAAAAATAATAATTATCTATAACAGGGACATACATGGGTCTCGATTGAGGGCACCCGGAATATTTTTATATTTTGAAAATAATATAATTTGTTTTATTATAAATTTTATAATATAATGCACACAATATTAGTAAATATACAGAGTGTAAATTATACAAACACTTTATTTAAATTTTAATATTCAACTGTACTCGTCACATTTAAGTAGATATTTACGTCGATTTTAAAGTGGAAAACAAAACTTAATGTATAGTAAAAATTGACCATGGGGAGCGGGGATTATTACCTTCATATACGACTAATGCCATTTATTTATTAACATTTAATTAATTAATTTACCCAAAATATCACGATGAATAATGTACTTATCAAGTTACCTTTAAGCTTTTATATATTTTAAAAATTATTGTTAAAATATCAGTGATATTATAGAATTAAAAAAAGCAAGAGATAATAGTAAAATAAATATTCTGAATAACTTAAGCTTTAAGTTTTAAATAATACTTTTATAATTTCATTTAAATATAATATGCCTACAATATTGTAAATACATTGTTTTCAAATAATTTGGCCTCCGATGTCACAAAATGAATACCCGTGTAAATATTATAATAGGTACATCAATACCTATATTAATAATGCCCATGATATTATAATAGTTAATTAATATAGGTACTGCCTAGAAATATAATTTGGTTTTCCCAATTATTTAGGTACAACTGATTCAGTCATCAGTGAGTACACTGCGTACATAGTATACAGCGTAAATAATACTGAAAAATATATCCAAGTAAGCTACTATATAATATGTACTGTGCAAGGTGCGTGTCTTATGATATAAACAAAATAGGTACGCACTTCCTAATTATTACTCTAATCATGTTTGAATGTGTATACTGTATACTATATTGATATTATTATAATCACAAAGACTAGAATATACGAGTCTTCATGATTATAATATTGTTGGTGAAGATCGATAAGTTAATATATTATACCTCCATAGAGAATAAGGCTGCTCTACTTGCTTACAAGGAAAATATGACAATGTTGAATTGCCTTATAATATGCTTAATGAAAATACTTTGAATCAATTTTTAATTATCTGTTGAATATATTTTATTTTTTTATTTTTAAATTGTTTTAGACATTATAGTCCATTAGATTATTATTCATATACAACAAATATACGTGTTTGAGTAAATTATAGGTATAAATCTAACATGATATATAAATGAAAAAAATATTTATAAGTGCCTACTCAAAACATTTGAATTGCAGAAGATCAAGCATACATTTTGAATATTTTGCTTACAAAACTTACTTATACCATAAAATGTACTTATAATATCAAACTATATGTTTTTCAGCCATGTAGGTAAGAAAATCATATATATGTATACAAATTTAAAATTTAAATTAAATTAAAAAGTAATATTGTAAAAAGTGAAACGTGAAACGTGTTGCAAAAGTTATAATTTTGATGTGTTTTGACAAAACGGTTTTGTACCTATAGACTGTTAAACTTTAACTGTTATTATTATTATCGCTAAACATGTAGGTATAGTGCAATGGGACAAAAAATAACCTATACAATTACCTGTATATCTCAAATTTTAACATACTTTCTATAGTAGACTATATATTAATAAATAAATAATAATCATTAATTACCCTGGATTTCTTTTTATCTTAACTATAGCTCCATTTAAACACATTCCATAGCCGTACCTACACGTACAATTTTTATTGCAGATTTTAATAAATCGATGGAAATTTAAACTAATATAATATTATACGATTATTATGACGTTTCAGTACTATAATGAGTATGAACGTTAATGAAAAACGTTAATTATTTGCATATTTTATTGTTGGATGGTGGGTAAAAATAACCACAACCGTCATTAATACATTTGAGTGAATGTACCTACGTCTAATTCTTATTCAATTATATTTAGGTAATTATAGGTACAATGGTACCTACATTATAAAAATTAAATTATCAAGTACTTAGTACATTACTTTCGCTTTGCCGGCTTTTGACTTCGAACTTTACAGCTGATTAGTTTTATACACATTTTAATATGACAAACTATTCATTCTACATTCTAAAACAATTAAATAATTAAGTATTATACGACTATTATTGACTTTGTTATAATATGTAGGTACTAGTAGGAATTTGATTTATATAAATTAGAATAGACTGATTAATGTCTGATATAATTAGCGTATAAAAATTTTTCAAAACGATCATAGGTACACAATATTTCTTACAGCTATATATTATATTATACTATGTAGGTACTTACGACTTACGAATTATTTTATATACCTATAGAGTGTAGACTGACCCTTTAAAACTCAAATTATATTAATTTTTTTTGTGCATAGTTCAACTTCAAATATAATTTATATGGGTTTTCATTTCTTACATTTTGACGTTTTCTGGTGGAATATATTTTCTCATTATTTATTCATAAAATCAATAAACGCCATTAAAATTTTTAGTAAAATTAACTACGATTACCTATATTTATATGGTATACGAGTACCTACAACTCATTTTATTGTTATACCTTGTAAAAGAAGTGAATCCATATACACACCTTAAAATTCTCTTAACACGCAACAAAGAAATAATAAATATTGATTTATTGCTGCAGAGTGTCAGCTTTTCGATAATCTGACCTTACGTCTATTCTAAATAAAATAAATTTATTATTTTTGAAGATTTGTTTGGTTTTTTTCTGTATTATGAATTATTTAAAAAATGAATTCCTATGGTTTTAGTTACACGCTGTTTTCACACGTATTTATATCATCCCAAATACTAAAATGCCATCAAAGTTAATTAATCGTTTTATGCGTCAGAGTATGACATTTAAACGTAATTATCGTTGAGTAAAAGTCATTATATACATATAATATATATATATATATATAATATAATATGTGATGCGTATAACGTTAAAGTCTTATAGATACTAAAAATAAAATACTAGAAAACACATTTCAGTGAAAATTCTATCGTGCGATATTATATCGTGTACGGTGTGCGTTTGGGAATCTTAATTATAATGTTCAACTTCGCCCACATCAAAACTACTGTTGCCCTTCCACAATAATAAAAAAAGTGCACTATAAATTATAACACACCGTATTTTATTATTAGTCGTGTTTATATTGAAACCGTGTAAATTTTGGATTTCTTTTTGATATTATTTTCACGACGAGAAGCGATCGGATTTCTTTAAGCATAGCCACGCCATTGTCAGCATTTATAAAAACGTTCAAAACAAAAAAGGTATACACGTGATAACGGAAAAAACGGTCAAAATATCGGTTTTTGAAAAATTTTACCACCAATAAGGGTTTTGCTGCTCCGTCTTCGTATCACTTATGACTATGTGTATAGTGGTTCGGTTCCGCATGTTTATTAAAAGGTTTCAGATGCTTTTCGGTTGTGTTTCAGTTTACGATATACATATATAGGTTCAGATCCCAATTCAAAACGTGGTTTGAGACATTCGCCCCCCTCGCACGCAACCGAAAATAATATTATACGATCTCTGTGGGTTTCCACGTTTCTCGGCGCGCGGTTTGGACCCTCCAGTCGCCGACGTGTAATAATATACCGCAGTGGCGGCGGCGGCAACGACGATGACAACAAAGAAGACGTCGTCGACCTGCCGCCGCCGCAGTGCCGCCGAAAGAAAAGTTTTCGTGTGCACTGCGGGCGCCGGTATCCCTTGCTCGAACCCCGCTCATCGTCATTTTCCTCGAGCCGTCTGCGCACAACGTCGCAGCAGTCTGTACGGCGACACTCGGACGATGAAAACCCGAGTCGTAAAAAATGTCTAACGTATCGTGATATGTACGTCATATGCACTTACGACGTCAAAGTATACCTAATAATATAGTACAGTCAATTGAAAAGAAATAAAATCGAAGCCCGCGAATGCGAATGCGAATGTATTGAAAATCACAATGTAATATTTTACGTCACGTTAATACGACTACGACAGCTGTCAGGTATTTCATTAAATGTAGGTGATTTCTTTTCATAGAAAAAACAAATTGCGTATTATTATTCATGATGACTACATTATATTATATCGAACCTATATATAATAATCATACTATTATAAATTATTACAACTCTATAAAATAAATAGTTTAATTTGCAAACTTTTCAAAATGTACACACCTATCTTATAATTTAGGTAATACATGTTTAAAATATATATTTATATATACATCTCAATGATAAAAAAAATAATATCGAGTTCAAATCTCGTCTTAATCAGCAGTGACACGACTCGTGTACATAATAATACATACGACGAGTGCATGGTTGAGTCATACAAATTGTGTCTGATGAATATTAGTTTTGTGCCAAACGCAAGTGTGCAGCGCATTTCGTGTAAGAAAGCAGACGTAGGGGGTTCACATCCCCTAAAACTCGTTAAGCTCGTGGCGGGTATTATTGGACCGATCAAGGAACTATTATTTGCTGTATATAGTATAAAATATACAAACAGTCTGAATTTAGGGTGGTGTATGTTCAAAGGGAGGTTTATTGGCGTTGTAACGACTCCTCGTCGCCAACTGCAGCACCGGTATTGTTATTTTTGAATCCCGCTATCGATTACCGTCCCTCACAACTTTACTTTATTACTAAGTCTCAAGTCCGACTACTGGTGTGCATCGCACAATATTATATTTATTTTAACGTGTGTTTCAGTGCAGATATTATTATTATCAGTATCGTCGCCGTCGTATACACTGCCATGATAAGGGTGCGAAAAAAGTACGGCCGGGCCGCCGAGTGTGGCTGATCGATGTGCGGCTGTGGTAATAGCGACAAATACGACAACAACAACAACGACAACATCGACAACATCGACATCAACGACTCTGACGATCGGTCAGTGACTCGAGGCGACAAACCACGGACGGTGACCGTTCACCAGACGACATATCCGGCGGTCGACGGTCGCAGCAGCAACAACAACAGGCGACGATAGCGGCGGTGGTGATCGGGATCATCGTCGCGCCGGCGTCGCCGTGTTGTTGCTGTCGCCGTCGTCGGTGGTGGTGACGGTGGTGCTGGTGGTGGCCCGTCGGCGCGATCGGCAGCCCCGCGCGTACGACCACGGCCGGCTGCAAACTGACCGTCTGCGGCTGCTGTTACCTACCGGCGATCTGTTGTCTGGCCGCCGTGATCACGTCGCTGTCGCTCATGCGCTCCAGGGCGGCCGCGTACACCGACGTAAACGCGACGGCCGACCTCGTCCAGCACACCGCTGTCGCCGCCGGCCGTGATGTCGTCGTCGTCCGCGGCCAAGTGGTCGAAGCCGCCGCCGCCGCCGCTGCAGCCGCCGCCACCGCCGCCACCGCCGCGACCGTCGTGATGGCGACCGCCGACAACGCGACGACCACCACTGCCGCCACCGACACGTTTTTCCGCCGACCCCTTTCGCCGCCGCCGCCGCGCCATCAGCCGCAGCCCAACCAAACCGACCCCGCCGACAACGACCGAGTCCATAATCATCATCATCACCATCATCATCAACATCATCAACAACAACCTCAGTCCCGTGAGTATAACTCGCGCACAATATAATATTTTAATATTATTATTGTGTTATTGCGTAAAATTACCACGCGCGATAAACGGTTTTGCCTCGTCCATTTGCAACTATAGGCACTTAAATAATATATTATTTAAACGTCCGTCACGGTTCGTGCTGAGTTGCGGAAATAATAATAATTGTCAAATCATATTTGTAATGAGTTAGAGACGGTAGGTAAGATTCTTTAAAAATAATAATAATATGTCTATCAGTCTAATACTACTCTCGTCAGAATAATATCTTAAAACGTTTAATACACGTTATTTGAATTCGAGAACGTTTTGAATATTATATTGTCCGCAGTAACTTACTGTTTTATTTATAAGCTATAGTCTGAATGAACTACATAGACGTTTTGCAAATACCTAGGTAGTTAAAAACTCATTATGAAATATAAGCTCGAGCAATGAACGTGCTTCATCATAAAAGTATCTAATAACCGTCGGTTCGATATATGAATTCCCAGACAGAAAATATTATAATATAAAATATACTATAATATTATGTGCTATATATTATATTATAATATCGATATCATGTTGTTTGTCTATATTGTCCATTGGGAGGCACTATTATCAAAATATCAACACTATCATTGTAATATTATAATAGGTAGTATACGATTTTAATAATTGTATACTACCTACTTAGTACTTACTACTTACTAGGTACTTATATACGCGGTATACCTATACGTAGCTATGTAAAATATCATAATATATTGTGCTAAAATCGTATGATTTGTATTCACGATTATTTCATATGTTTTGCCATGGCCCGATCAAACGTCGAATCACATATTTTTGAGTGTTAAGTATACAGCCTTACTATAGGTAATCTAATTACAATATTGTAAATTAATGTAAAAATCGTAAACAGTTAATCTGGATATTTGAAACCAAATAAGTTAGATCATGTATTCATGTAGAACAATGGGCACATTGGATATAATTAATATTAATTTGCTACCTAAAAATAATCGTTACGCCAACAAATGCATTATACAACATTGGTCATCATAGGAGTCTATGGTAATTCAGTTTTGCATAGTTACATATAGGTAACATTACTCATTAGGTATTGGGTATTACTACTTTACTATTATAGTTTACTAGAAATGAAACATTCTATATTTGTAGACATATTTATTGTCTATGGATAAACCTAAATTTAATATACTGTACTCGCTTTTTTTTACAGTCCACTTAATAAATTCAACCGTGTGTAGCGTATTTTTGTCAATTTACCAAACTAAATATGTTATTACGATATGAAAATCAGTAATGGGACATATTTCACGTAGATATTACCTATTATTTAATAAAAATTCTAATTATTATTAGTGTTAATATTTTATGCACATTTACTGTAATGCACAAAATATATATTAACTATGATACGGTTTACTATTTTTATACCTACTAAGTACTAAATATATATACCCTAAAATTACCGTCTATTGTTTGACACGTCATAATGTTCGTCCAAGAATGTTTTCCTGTAGGTGTTAGCGTAATTTTAAATAAGATTAATTTGTCAACAAAATACACAACGCTGTATCTTATCTAACTATATAAATGTGAAATGAAAATCTCTGTACTGGCTAAACTCTGGAACTACTCATCAGATCTTCTTAATTTTTTTTTTTTTAACGAAAGAGCATTTCACGGTGAAGGTTTTTATGAAAGAACATTTTTGGAGTATCCACTGGAAAAGTAGGAAATCTGAATGTCAAAAATACAACAGTGACGCAAGCTGTCCAGAAAAAATAAACTAAATAATAATAAAATAAAAAGCGGGTAAGTGGATATCGCTCTGCTGTACAGTAGGTTACAAGTGGGTCAATATATAATGGATTGTATTAAACTTGAATTCAATGATATATCATTGTATAAAAAAATGATTCTGAGCGGAGACGGTTTGTCAGTCTGGATTTTTATATTGTTATTATTTAATATAGCCTGTAAGTTGAATTAATATTACAATAATATTATTATTTTTTATTCGTTGCTATATGGCGTTAAACAAAGCGTTAGAAATTGAAATCCCATTTTTAGCGTTTTTTTCGTAATTTTACGGTGGTTTTTCCCATGGCATAATATCAAATAACTATTGAAAATCGAAAAATGACTTGTCTTAAGAGTTAAGTACCATCTTGATCCAATTTTCTAAAAGATAAAGTACTATATGTTGAAATTGAAGCACTCCTTCTGGTAGACATTTTGTGTACAGGATAAAAAAAAAAAATCATTGTAAAACCACTAGCTTCCTCGCTCCGCAGTCCGCTCAGAATCTAAAATTTAGTTGATTAAAATAATAATAGTGTATAATTTTATATTGGTTGCTATTGGTTAGTCGGGCATGTTTGTTGATTGGTATTATTATCTTTTGTCAATATATGTATAAATGAATGTTTGTGGGTAGATTAGACCTCTGGGAAGACGATAGGCTAATTTAAAAAGGGTTAAATTTGTTTTTTTTATATTCATCGGATTTTAGTACGGTTAGGTAAGGATAGGATTTTGTATTATATTAATCCATCCGTATAGGTGGAATTAAGTAAAAACGACAGACTATTGGTATAACTTTGATACTTTAGAGTTAAATCATACACTATTATACGTATAAACAACACGGGGTCCGCGATCTACCATCAGAATTTTTATTCCAGGCAACAGAAAAGTTAAGATACATTTTGAAAACCATACACCCAATATTTAATAACCAACTGAACAAAGTTTGGGTCATATAGAGTTGGTACATTTAACGGGCAACGAAGTGCACGGGATCAGCTAGTATTGTTATATATAATCTACCAATAATGTAATTTGTCATTTCCTTAGTGAATTTTGGTTAATAGGGTTATTTGTTTTTCTTAAGTATACTAAAAAAACTATAGATACATATTATAGTATTTATCAACATGAGGTACATAGTAAACTATAATTAGCGCACCCATAAAATTTGTTCGATGATAATATATTTATGGTCAGATTGTCAAAACTTCAAAGCATATTATAATATTAACATTGCAGGGGTAGTATTATTAATATTATATTATTATCTATAGTCAAATTCAAATAAAATATCGGTTAATTTTTATCACACCAACTACTAAGTTTATTATAAAACACATAGTTAGATAAATCCTTCTGCAGATTACTTTAACAGGATAAAATATATTCTGATCGTCATTTGTACCACGAAAATTAATAAATCAACAATGGTCGTTTTTGATATTTAATATACAATATTGAGAGGATGCTGGACGGTCGATGGGTAATAAAGTCACGGGCGCCGATATTAAAAAGGCGCACATTCCGTCGGGAGGTTTAAAGATACCAAAGATATATGTGTGTTGTCTGGTGACTGGTTGTGAGATTATATTTTATTTTTTTTTCTTGTGTCTGATACCAGCAATAAAATAGATGGTTAGTGTTTACACATTTATTTATGTACAAACGCGTCGTCGATACTTTTATGTAATCCGTGACGGGGTATAAAATCAGCTAGGATAAATATAGTGACATCGTCGACTGTCGAATGTGGTGGGTACATGCACACTGCAGCTAGGGGATAATATATAGTAAATTGACTAAAGGTTATGTCAATATTTATGGTTAACGGAATTATTTCCATTGTCGCACACCTGATTCATAAAAATCGAGTGACCTTCGTGTGAAAAAAAAACGCGAACCAAACTGTATACAATTACAAAAAAAAATAAAATAAAATAAATTAACAATGCACTCGGTGCATATAGGAAATACGTGTGCATGATAAAAAAACGGGAATCACCGTTAAAAAAAAAAACGAAACAGACTGTGTGCGTATGCACATTTTGATGAACTTATATGTATAATATTTACATATAGCGATCCATCAATTACAGTGAATATTTCAAATATGTATACCTATATAAAAAATATTTTTGTTTTTACGATTTTACACGCTATTTGAATAGATTCCAAAACGTATAGGATGACAAACACGGGGCATATTATTATTTATTATTTCTAGTTTTTAGAGAAGCGTATTATAATTGAGCAGTTAATATTGTGCTCAAATGTTGTTTTAGATTACTCAGCATGACTTGAATGTATGTCCAAACTGTCAACAACTATTTAATATATTAGTAATTTCGTGGATTATAATATTAAATATTAATTATTATATTATACTTTTTTTTATTGTTCTTAATTAACGTCAGCTGCAATGGCCAATAGTTACAATTTATAATTACAATTTATTTTTTAAAATTTTATCATACAGTTTAGTTTTGTGTAAGAATTTAAGACTTTGTGTGATGGTGTCTGCGTCCAAGGTGTTGAGTATTTTGAAGTTTCTATGTTGGTCTGCGTTATATTATATTAATTGTACTAAACAAATCGTGTATCTCGTATACGTCATACAGCCAATATAATATACGTTCGTGTTATCATCGCTTCGTTTTTATTCCTTGGCGGGGTAGACCGTCCTGTATATTATACACAGAATGTACATATACACTATATTATACATGTACTGCTAATAATAATAATAATCTATACGACTATACGTACGTTGCACTTGGATATTATATATATTTTTTCTCTTCACACACCGGTCACCGACTGCAGTATTTTAATTAGGCTAACGGTCTGGAGGCGCGTTCGTCTATTATAATATACAATACTAAGGTACTGCAGCATTATATAATATATTATATAGGTATATTACGCTATACAACAGTGTTACACCGGATACGTCTGCCGTACACCCATAGATATTATTAATATAGTCGAGATAGTATACTATACATTTAATCGTAACCGCTACCACGGTATACATATATATATATTATATAATTATTGTACACAGACGGCGGCGGCGACGGCAATCCGTCGAGTGCATTAGCTGCCATTTAATAGAGCGGTGTTTTTTTTGTACGGTATAAACATTATTTTCTTCCGTCTGCACTCGAAATTTGTCATGTTTTAAAACAAAACATAATATTATAAAGGGAACACATCCGCGACGTGGTGCATGTCATTATTGTTATTCGCTTTTAGACAATATAGGATACAATTTGCATTTAGGCGTCGTATACGTACGAGTACGCAATGGATAAAAAACAAAAACCTTACACATTGCGCACACTCTCAAATGACGAAGCGGACACCATTCGTATGTAACGCATGTGTACGACGTGTGACTGAATGCGCTCACACTCGCCTCCCCCGTTCCTCCGGGCTCACACCACGCCACACACACGTACACACGCGCCCATTATGCGAACTTGCTCACCCGCTGCAGTGCAATAATATTTTGTATGCGTATAATATAATATATTAAATAAATATATATATATATTATATATTATGTAAAACACACACGCGGTACCGTGCGCATACATAATAATGCGTCGTGTAAAAACAAAAATCGCACACAATGCCCAGCGTAGAGTACCTACAATTAGCCGGATCGAGTATATTATAATATTATAATTTAATATTGTACCTAAATTATAAAACATAACGATAACGACGATAATAACAATAATAAATAATAAATATTAAATAAATAATAATAATAATAGCGTAGAGCGATCAAACTGAATAATTTCTGCACGTCCGTGTTCGAGTGGGTGTATTATAATACCGTTCGCTTCGTCGTTGTTCGTTCAGCTGTATTATTATTTATACAATAATGTCATTACTCATTGTGAGCGCGCACTGCAGTTATACCACGCCGCAATAGCCGGTATATCTTGGTATATTATACTGCATAATTAATATTATAATATATTATTATACTATAATATATAAGTACCTACCTAGTTGTGCTGGATTCGTATATAATACAACTGCACGATAACATTTTAGGCGAGAGTGCGACCCTTAATCTATTCAACAACAATAATTGTATTGTTATTGCTCGAAAAAACCGCAGACAAAACTTTTGTCTTTATTTAGCACGTCTGAAGAAATCCGGACGCACCGGCCATCGGACAGGCGCGGATCGCGTACAATGCCTTGTTATTTATTTATCAGAAGATTTATTTATCAAAAACATTGACGATTATTACAATACTTTTTTCTTACAACACAATATAATGTTAATAATAAAATCTATACCGACCATACCAGCTACCTTTTGTTCGTAATAATTAATTACCATGAAAAACCGGAAAATATTTTGGAGGGTGTTTGAAAAATACCGCCCCGAGTACGCGTGTCTGTTCTATATAATCTCGATAGGTATGCGAGTGTGTGACAACTGTGTATTAGCTGACATTAAATTAACATTATATTAAAATACTGTGCATTTAAATTGTCCAATATGTCGACAGCTGTAAATGGTCAAAAAATTATTTAATATACATTGTACTCTGGCATGTGGAATTCTGGCCTCGGAGAATATTGTACAGTGGACGATAGTGTGGTTAACTGTAATTTGTGTATGTTACGTTGAGCAAAATGGAGGTTCTCCGTATTTTCCATCAAATACCCACGTGTAGTGTGACCAATTAGTTACCAAAGGGCCTATTTAGTACGACTTCTTCTTTACAGTTTACACTATTGTGTTTTGGCCAGAGTTCAACGGAGTGTTATATTTCCCTTAATATGTTTTCTGTACCATTTTTAAATTAATGCAGTATTTATCTGCATTTCTGTACATGTCAGCTAGTGATGAAAAAGATAGTATTTCATTTTTGTTTATTGTTTATTGCTTATTGCATTCTGGCTTATCTGTGCCTGACTTCTCGTATCCTTTATGTTACAATCCCCTGGATTCCGTATAAAGAGTACCTATATTATATTTATTGGATTGGTAAATCAGGTTACTGGTTTAAGCCAGAGGATCTATCAGTACATTCATTTTTTAATTGGATAAGGCATTAAGCGAGTCAGAGCAGATGTCAATTTTTGTTATGTCTACTGTCTAGCTGAATAAATACAACCGTGGATGTTTATTGAAATCGTTGAATTGTTATATTATGATGTACAATGCAAATCCTACACCAGTCTCGGTTTTAGACGCAGCAGTTTATATTTGACCATTTGGATATTTTTATTAGCAGAATACCCAATAAATAAAATAACTGGCTTGATATTAGTTGGTAAAATACATATTATTATAAAATTTGCATAAAATCATTTTCGACATACCAATTTGAGGAATAAGAAAAGTAACAGCATTTTGTAATGAAAATTACTTTTTTAAATGTGCGATGAACTTTTGAAAGTTTGAAAGAGAACTAATAAGAAATTTAACTAGATAAAATGTGAATATTATGGAGATTGAAAAATAAATTGTACAGTTTGTATAAGTATAGCTATATAAGCATGGAGTAATGATTAAAAGTTTATTTAAATCAAACATTTCAAACTGACCAACATTTTAACTATACTGAAAATATCGAGCATTTCATAAAGAAAAGTTGTTCGCGTTCTTTCGTTTTGTCGGAAAAATATTTGTTTTTTATAAAAATTCTAGTGGAATATATTCCGGTAAATAATATTTAGAAATTACAATTTTTTATCAACATTACGAAAAACCCGTGAAAAAAAACTAATAGCATTTTTTTTTACAATTATTATTTATATATTCTCATATACTTCTGCAAGAAAATCTCCTGACTGGTAGCTGCATTTGTAGTTTACGTTAACATTACACTTTCCATAGGGATCAGCCGAAGTATATATTATAATAATATGTAAATTACAGAAGCAGAGGTACTCCATATAATTATTCTATCTTAACGATATTCGCCTGCAGGCAGTGGCGTACTTAGACTTATATCCACTCCCTCTACCATCATAAGTTCGCCATTGCCTACACGGATCACAATATTGCATGCATGGATGGTAAACATAATATACCATCAACTAGGTAGGTATTATGTATTATTATTATTATTATTATTATTATATGCACAGTGGTAACAAATGGAAACTCTTTGAAAGCAATATAACTGTTAGACCATAAGGTAGGTATACCTAGCTTAAGTTACAACTTAGAACCATGTTTATGTTGTTATTGGTACTCAAAAGTTCATGTAATAATAAAATCATCTGTTCCATTTAAAATTACTTGCTAAAACATTATTTAATAATATCTAGCAGCGTTATAAAGTTAATTTTTACTTTTTTATTGTTAAGTTTTTTAAAATAAAATGTGAAAAATTAAGATTTGCTGGTTGTAAATAATTATGTGCACAGACTATTAAGACTTGAAAATGAGGGAAAATGAATATAATAAATGTAGAGATAGGTGTAACTAACTGTGGCGGCCACGCAATTTAAAAAAATAATATGAATGTCTCGACGTAAGCAAAAAACCATAACCATCCATCATACAGACATTCATAACTACAAAACAATTTTCATTTTTTATGTTTATAACGAATTTTACCAAATATGTGAGCTATAAATGGTTATAAAAAAAAAATGAGCTGAAAATAAATTAAACGACAACAGCTCTTTAAAAGATAAATATATAAATATTAAATATTTCGTCATTTTTGTATTAAAATATGTAGTTTTTCTGTACTTGTCGGCCAATTCGGCCATAAATGCATTTAGTAAACATCCCGAACCTATTGAAGGTATAGCATTTGAGCTGCGATAACGGTTGCACTCGTTAACTTTCGGCGGTGAATCATCTATCTATTAATTTAAGACTCCTAAAATAATTTATTAGTTTAACGCCATATTAAATAGTATACGATACATAATATTATGTAATATGGTTTAGATGGTTTTCATGTATAACGCATATGGTTTTCGACCCCTTCCGACCACTGCCCTGATAATTAATTTGTCCGTTGTCAATTTACCGACGCAGTTTACTAGTATATAGGTACCAATAAATTAATATAATAGGTACGTCACAATCATATAATATACATCTATTTAGCACGCCATGCATTAATGCATTATTATAAATTTTGGCGTACACTGCACGATGTATTGCTATTTACATAATAAAAAAAAATTGTGGCGGTGAAGTAGTTGCGTGCATTTTCAACAATAACTGTTTTTTGATTAGACATTATATGATTTATCGCTAAATTAGCTAAAAAAAATGTTTATTGACTACCTACCAAACTGATGGCTAAAATATTTAATAATATATTAATATAATATTAAAGTATAGGTATAATAGGTACATAAGCACATAATATCTTTTTAATTGCTGCAAAATAACAATTTGTGCAAATTTGTGGGTAGGTTATTGTTTGTTTTGCGATTTTTTTTTTTTTTTTAATAAAACTTTTTGGACTGGCTACACGTATTCTGTTTCTGACCGATTTTCCATAAGTTTTTCGGAGTTACTTATTACAAAAAAATATTAATTATGATTTATAGGTTTTCCTTGTAGAGGAAAAATATCGAGTAGCGATTAGGTTAGTTTTACCTATCTTTTACTTAGACTAGGTTTGTCTTGGCAAAAAAGTTTAAGTATTAATGAATACTTTAATTTTATTAATATAATAAATTAGAGAGATTATCAGGCAATATTTTGTATTGCTAATTATTTTGATGTAATTTTTTGACTTTTTTCGTATATACAGTTTTTTTTTTTATGTTACAACTCAAATAACATCATGTATTTTATGGTGCAACAACTTCTTTGCCCTAAAATATTAATATTCAGTGGCGTGTTTAACCGTAAAACTACAGCATTGATCGAGCGCGACGAGGTCGTTACTAGTTTTTCAAATTTGTTTTTGCCACTGCCTTGCTATCGCATATATAACGACACACGAGCGAAATTATACCTAAAAAATATAGGTCCGTGTTACATAATATGAAGTATAAACGTTTTTACTTTTAATACTCATTAGCGTATATTATAAATTATAATGCAGTCAATGGGAACATAGAACACTAGTACAATAATAATAATAATAATTGGACGACCAAAATATGAACGTTTTGACTTGAGAGCGTGCGACTGCAATGTTGCACGATAGTATAATAATTTATAAGTAAACATAAGATTCAAAAATTATAAACGAAAAAAACTCTTATAGAATAATAAATTCTATGATAGTATTAGTTAATATTATTTAGTTAATGTTAATATTGCGTATCATATTATATCCACTATAGGTAAAAATTTGTTTTTCAGCATGCGTTTGAAGCTTTTCGCCAGTCGCCAGCGCGGTGGGATGATTGGGCGAGTTCGTAAAAATTACAATGTTTTTGTGAAATTTTTTATTATACTTACATAATATTAGAGTGAATCGTTTTCAGATTTTGATATGTGTAAGGGTGATATTTTTAATATGGTGTGCCGCGTTTGATTCGGCCGGTTAGTATTTTTTCAAAGGATTGTAACAGACTTGGACTGTCCGTAAATTTCAACGGCGTACCATTAAAAATATATTATTATTTTTAATTCTGAAAAATTAAGAGTTAAGTATAAATATTTCATTGGTTGAATTAATTATTATTAAATTATTAAAATGTACCGTTGGTTAGGTTATAATATATCATGACGTATCAACAATTTGTTAATAAAATTTGTTTAAAAATTTTCTCACATTATAATATATAATACGCTTTATTTATATACAAATGTTGAAATGTATCATTTCACCTGACATGTACTTATCTAAATTGTTTGTTACTATTCTTGCTTATCTAATAGAACTTTTCAATGAGTACCTAGTAAGTATTTTTATTTATGTCACTGCTTTTTGTATTATTTTCTATTCTAATGTGGTGTAATAACCAACTACTTGCTGATAGATTATTAATCCACATTCGCAAAGGCGGACTTACCATTTTTCCGCCCCTAGGCATTACAACACTAGCGCCCCGTACATTGGCGTGCTCCCACGGGGGGGGGGGGGGGAGTAATGTTCCATGAACTAAAACAAAACTATAAAAATTGTATTCAGGTATTTTTATATTTATACATACCAACTAAACAAATAAATATTAATACAATTTTGCATAGGTACGTTTGTACACTTGTACAATAATTAAATCATTTTGCGCCTTGATTTATCTATGCACTCTAGTCTCCATAATCGTAATCGATCGACGATCAGCAAATTTCTGAGCAGTGTGCAGTATGCAGAATGCACTATACAGGAGACGGTCGATAGTGCCAGTGTCGCGCGTCGTCGTAATATTTATGATTATTAATTACTTTATCAAGACACCTGATTAACAGAATTAATTCCAGTATTCTAATATTGCGGTGCCGGGTGTGGGGTGAGGCGGG
>NC_042496.1:23280470-23363199 GCF_005508785.2 Acyrthosiphon pisum
TTATAGATTAAAACGTTACTGCGACGTGACTACGTGAGCCATTCTCCAGTTTCATTCAAGTTGTATACGAAAAAAAAATGAATATAAAATATAAATTTAGGTAAATAGAATTATGAAGTTATGAAAAACTAAAAAGTAAAAATTAACTAAAAAATTGCGCCCCAAAAAATATTGCGCCCTAGGCCAGTGCCTTGGTGGCCTATGGGTAAATCCGCCACTGCACATTCGATACACTTAACGTAATGACTAATAATTCAACCTATAATAAAACGACTTCGTTTCTAACAGTCGAGGACAACGTCATTGATGTTTGTTAATTCACTCATTCCCTGATACAATTTACATCCATATCACATTTGATATAAATTTCAATTATTTATAATATTGCCAGTCAATAAATAAAATATTGTTTCGCCCTAAATCATTTACTTTTCTTGAACTGGTAAAAATTTATAATTTGCATAAGCACATTACTATCTCGCTGGGCAACTTCGAAGTAAGATAAAGGTAATTTCGATTGTTGAGAGTAATCACGCCACTCGTATTTTGTTTTTTGTTCTATACAAATTGTGAAGGATGGCCATTAATAGGAGTTAAAAAGTTAAAGATAAGCTATACTTTTAACCAAGTTACATAACGTGTTGTTTTTTTTTAATGCAATTCTTTACTCAAAGAGTGGAATTGTTTTCCATCATCTATAGTAAGTAATCAGTTAATTAATTGTAGGTCCACTTAAAGTTAATTTACCTTGATATACACCACATTGTTTTAAAATATATTTTATATTGTATAAATTATTATTACTATGGGGAAAACAATATTCAGAAATTGGTAAGTATTATTTACAATGATATATGCCGAATTGTAAATGGTAAATCGTAGACTGTCGGTGTGTTTGAAAGCACTATTTCTCGATTTCGATCGGAATCAAAGTAACGTATAAAAATACAACTATATAAATATTGTCAGCCAATTCCTACATGGTGGCACTTTACTTTAAGTACTAAATTTGGTATATATACAATTCTGACGGGACGCATGGTATGGACATGCTCTCCTAAGTATAATAGTGGTATGGCTTGCTATTCCATTTTCCCGGGGAACAATGCTCAAGTATATAAGTGAGTCCTGTAGGGTAAGCCCTGAAAATGACTGTTATCTAGTACCTATACCTATCGTCGAACGTGATTGGCGCAAAGGTCTTGAAAAAAAAAACCATACCGTTGATTGAGACGATCGGTGATTGGTCGATATTGGCCTTCACAATTGGTGCACTCCGCGTCTGCCAGCGGGATGACCGGCGGTGCGTCTGGTTCACAGTTGTGTCAGAATTGTGTGCTTAAACCTCTGACCGGAGGATTTGCTGCTGCTGATCGTATGGCAGTAATAATTCCTGATAGCTTTTTGAGTGCGTGTCGGGTAATCTCTGATCGATGGTATCTCTTGGATATGAATTTTAAATTTTCTGAGACATACAAATCTATAGAATGCACTTTGGAATTATTGCAATTAGTTTAGGATATTAACATCAAAGTTAATATAATTATGCAAAGCTGTATTGAGTAGTGAGTTTTAAATTAGTATGACCACAGCCTGTAGCCCGCCGTCGTTTTGTCCTGCAAATTGCCTTTATGTAAAACATTTCAATTTATCAATTATTACTTTATAGAGGCTGTGTCGACGTTGTAGTTATTTTAGAACTAATCAACTTAAGATGTAACATGGAACAGACTTTATAGAGTATTTTTGAAATAGTGAAGAAACTGTTAAAGTCTGTGGATAAGTGGATAACTTAGAAATAAAAAAAAAAAACCAAGAATCTATAGTAGTAACCAAAAGGCTGTAATAATGTAATTATATAAATGTAGATTTTCCAGACAAGTTAGAAAACGAATGTCCAAGTACAGTTATTTGTCTGATTATGTTTCAAAAAAAACCTCCTTGGCTCATCTCGTGTATTCGAGAGTTATTATGTTTATCTAAGTCCTTGCCCACGCTTTTTCAAAAGTCCCCAAAAAATAATTCAAAACTTGAATATATGTATAGTTAATAATTATGATAAAAAATTCTCCGTAGAAATGTCTAGATACTTTTTTCTTCTTATGTTAGGTTCGTATTAGAATATAAATAATAGGTACCTACTCCACAGTTTTTTAATTTAAGAAAATTAATAATATTGTAATGATGAGGATGTTATTATTTTATATATATATTAAAATTATATATTTATTATTATTTATGTTTTCTGATTATTATTAATTTCGATAAAAATAAAACGTTTTAAATGCTAAAGCTAGAGACTAGATTTAAACTAAAAAAAAGTATGTTATTGATGCAAAAAAAAACTTTAAAAAGCATTCAATCGAAACTTCTAAAACATTTATAATAATATAATACCTATTTATAAATTATTCAACTGTATAATAGCCATAAATCATAATATATGAAATGGGATTTTTCAAATTTTGTTGAAAAATATATATTATCTACATATAATATTGCTGAGTGAATGATTGGTCAGCTTATAAAGCAGAACAATATTTTCTTAAATTAACTAATATTATAATAACAATACTCTAAATAATTCAAACCTAATACTTGGTTTACAAACAAAAATTAGAGTAACATTTTGATCTAGGGATCAAAATATTTGAGGGTTAGATTGATTCCTGGCCCCAGGGACAACATGATCCGCTTACTAACTTGTTTTCATTACATCATCATATTCTCAAACAAAATGTATCCTACCAACAGCTTAATGCTTAAAATTATTCTTAGAAATTTAATTCATTTTAACTTATTTTAGAAAATTAAATTTTATATATTATGCACTACCTATATAATATCAAATGTATGATTTATTTATTTATTATTTAGTTAATAGTAAGTAATATAATAAAACGGTCAAATACTAGAAAGCGAATACTTATAACTATATACATTTTTCCATTGTTGCATATTATATTATGTTTTACCAGCCACTAAAAAAAGTTAGAAATTTAGTTAAATAAAGTAATACATATTTTATAATTATAGTAAAATGTGTGTCTAAACTACGTTAAACATAATTGTATGTCAATTGGCTTATCATCTGCATACTAAATATATAATAACATGTCCTTCGCATTTAGAAATTAATCAGTTTATGGTATCAATTGTTATCCAGTATTAACTTATTGTAATATAATCGGGTTGTCCATAATTTATATAATTTTAATATGATACTTAATATGAATTATTAATTATAATAATCATATCATAATTTTGCCTATACTAAACTAGATATTATAAATAACTATCGCATTTAAATAACTATCATACTTTGATATTTTAAAATAGTTTACCGTCTAAATCGTCCTATAAGTATGGATCGAAATGTCATTATAGTGAATAATGTGGTTTTTCGTTATTATGTAAGTGAATTTAAATTTCCTAATGTAATGAACCAACTTTTCTGTTCGGAATAAATTCCCAGCTCCATGAACATAAAATATAGTTTTTTTTTTGGGGGGGGGGGGATAATATAAGATTTGGGTTACAATTTTTTAATTGTATTATATATATAGCAGATTCTTATAGTCAATGTTTTCAATTCAAGATCTTTGGGGTACTAACGGACCTGATAAAACTGTCTGGAATGTCACTATAGATGCAAATAGTGATCCCAGCAATGATACACAATATATAATAACTATATAGTCTACAGACTACAACAGACTGTCTTTATTGTTTCACAATTGTCGACAAAACCAAAAACAAAACCATTATAATATATTATAATTTATAACAATATAACGACTATTTAATTGTGCATTGACGGTCACCGTCTTGATTCCGACAATAATAACAACAACAATACCAACGATGACACGACCACTACATTGTACATTAAAAATAGATCACGACAAGGTGAACGTCCTCTTACGTCAACATTTCTCCACAATCAGTGACGGTCTGCGGCGTCTGTTGAAGTGAAACTTCGTCATATTTACGTGACTTCGTCTTAAAAAGGTATACTTGGACTTCACAAACCAGTATAATATTTTAGCTACACAAAATTATGTGCGAATGCAAAATATTCTAACAAAAACTGTTGTATAGTCGCGTATAAAAGGCGTCGGTTGTCGCCTGTGAATAGTGTATGATACATACCTATAGGTATAAATATTTGAATGAAGTGCGTCTTATCTTGACGCACAGCCCTTGGCACGTAATCCTCGGAAAATGAACGATGTGAACCGAAAATAATGAAGCCCGCAAATATATATAAATATAATGTTATGTATACGTGACGCCGGAATTTCGACGCACTTCACGCTATACAGGAAGAACGGAGAAAACAGACGCCCAGAATGACCGCTACTTAGACTATACAGCCAACGGAAAATATCAAATAGTTACCCGTTTTGGAGTATACGATATGCCAAGAATGTGGTCGATGGTTGTACCACGGTATTGACGGCAACTTTTCGGGTTCGCGAACGAGTCCATCGGCGTCCACAGGAGTCCTAAATTACCTAAACCCGCGTTTGTAACAACTTGAAAGCCGTGTATAAGCCATGCCTGGACGACCGCAGTCGGCATTAAAGGTTCACTCTCCATCGCGATAACATATGGTCATTTCCGATATATCAGTGTCGTAATTGGTTAAATATGGCCGTTCGAGTGGTCGTTAGTAGGTGATATATTGTAACAGTAGGTATAACGAAGAGAGCATAAATTAAAATCCAAACCTACTCTTAAACCAGACTTACCATACAATTACTGATAACAGCTCACCACATAAAAAAGTTATCATAAGTATTAAACAATTTTTGTGGGACATCACTTCACATGTTGGACTTGTCGCATTAATAATATGATTACTATCGCGAGTAGATCATCACTCATCACCAACAGCTATATATTATTTTCTGCCATCGATCATTCTTAGGAAAACGGTCGTACACGATGGCATTTTTTATTAGGCATCCACCGTGACATTGTCTGGTTATGAGTCTGGTGAAACCACACCCAAGCATGCAAGGTGAGCGGTATATATCGAGTCTGTATAGGTGGTGCTAAATGGAACGTCCCCCATCCCAGGAGTCAACCGGAAAATATTATAACACTTTGCGACGGTCCAATACCCCATCCCAATATACGTGTTTGACGGTACACCTTAAACGCGGAGAGGTCACAGAGCAGTCCAGAGTATTTTCGGGGACCAGGGCAAAGACGAATTTCGAGGAATGAAAATGTATATGAGATGCGTATTTATCTGCAGTGGTGCTAAATTTCCAACAAAGAATATATCATCATTATTCTGGCCAGAATATAGGAGTAGAGCGTTAAAATAAAACAGAAATATGGAGGTCTACCCATGCAGAGTGGTCGCATTTCAAATGCCGACCATGGACTAGTATTGTGAAAATACGATTTCATTCCGCAGATCGAGCGTTCCAGTGTTAGTCTCAGGACCTATGGTAAGAGTTTGTGTTTTGCGTCTGGTTGGCTTGTCGTCTGTCTACACCCCCTAAGTTGAAAGATCAAGGAAGGCCACTTACCAGTAACTGGTAAATCGGGAAAGAATATAGCTCCAATCACCCTCGCGAATTCGAGGAAAACAATTCGCGGCGGCTTCTGTATTTGGCTTCGTGTAAAGTGGTTGGACTATCAATCTGACAGATAATTTAATTCTGAGTTGTAGCGAGTTTACGTGACTATAGAACCATCCACCCTCGGGTGCAACAGTAGGTACGCTGCAGGTATCGGTCACTGTGGTACTCGTGGTCCGTGGATGTGCAGTGGTCGATCGTTTGTTGGATTCACCAGGGAACGATCACAGCAGTGGTCGTAAGCATCCGTGGCACTTGACTAGCTCACAGCTAATGGAATGACGCCCGCGATTGGAGGCCTTAACCATTAAAACACGGGAAATTTCGTTGTCACTATCGATTTGAAATAGCGTCGTCGGCTTTGAGTGCGTGTAGCAATAGAGTCAAAGCTAAATATATTGTAGCCGATATCGGAATGTGATTGATTAGGACGTGAATTTGCGGTTAGAGGACAAACCGTTGTCTAAGCAGCTCATAAACTATGTAAAAACATTATACTATCTTATTACGCAGGTCTTGTCTGTACAGTGTCTCGTCGTATATGATTACCATAAATACCATACACTTGCATGTCCATTGTCCACCCTGCAGTCGGCGAACGCGTGGTTATCGTTTTTTGTTTGGCTTTGAGTCTTAGAGTTATTTCCATTATAGTCTTCTTATCAAAATTATAGAAATGTAGGTACCTATTCGTTATAACTTATAATATTATATTAATTGATTAATAAATAATAGAACATAAAAAAATTATATATTTACGCCTTAGCCAAGTTTTTTTTTATTAATGTTATACACCGACCAGATTGTAAAAAGAGACTTTCATATAAAATATTTTATGTTATCTAATGTTGAAAATATTTTTTACATAAGTAATAACATTCGTATAGTGTAGGTTTTGAATAAGTTTAAATTATTATGATATCGGTATATATATTATATCCGTATCTTTATAATAATATGTATAATAGATTTTATTATTTTTATTTAGCACGTTTCTGACGATACTAATACGTACGTGATAGTGTGATACTAAGTATAAAATAATATATCGAAATTGTTTACGATTTCTTTTAGCTTCCCCCTCTGAGGGTTTCCTAATATTAGAGAGTTCAACAATAACTAATCAGCATAGGAATGGAAATATCTAAAATGTAGAATTAACCAGAACAGTGGTTTCCAAACTCTTACGACCCTTAGAAAATAGTGGAACCCAAACCCAACTAAACCTACATTTTTAAACAGTTAACCGAAAATACATAAAAGTCAGGAAAATTATTTGGTTTATTGCAGGTGCGTATTAAAATGCATATTATGTATGTATGTGTTATCGTTTTACATTTTAATATCCAACTGTTTGTACAATAACATTACGTTTGACTTAAAGCAACTACTACAGTTCAAAACCAAAATAGAACAGAAATTTATTTTTTTTAGGAACCAAGTGTTATCCCTCCGTCCGCATAGTTATACGCAGACGCAGTTAGGGTAGTTATGCCAATATACTATATTATTATTATTATTATTATTTATTTATTATTATTGTGCTTGAACTCGACTCTCGCGTTTGCCGAGTACAACGACCTATAACGACACTAAATACCTTGACACGCCAGCCGCCGTCAACTACGCAATACAATCCCAACCGTTTGTGCGTGCAGCAGTGTCAGTGGCGACGGCCGTTTGACACTGTCTGTCTGCGCTGGAAATTAGTGAAATGGCCGAGCGTAATGTACACGACCAGCTGCCGCCACCCGTTCGTCTTAATCGCTGCTGTATAGCCTCGAGAGACATTCGTACACGGTTAGGGGACACTTCCCATCTCCCAGTGCAGTACATTTTAGTAGAATATAATTGACTATACCTACCTTTTTAGTGAGCGCTGCCAGTGAGTTCAATATATTATTTGTTGTAATATAATATTATGTCACGACTGCCGATAACAAAATTAAAATAAAATTTCGTAAAACGAATATAAATCGTACCTGATAATGCGTCATACGCGTCATACGCTATATATTTATTTCAATATTAAACATCGTCGATGACAGATTTTAAATTTTCCAAGTATTTTGAACTATTGCGTCGGAAACGTACTTATGACAGAAATAAACTACTACCAATTTATCATACCGTCTACTATCTACTAATATATTAATACGGTAGATACTGAAAGTTTTGTAGTGAAAAAAAGAAATCTGTACTATAGTCTTCACGATGTTTCACCTTAAGTGAAAGTTTATACCAATGTCCTAATATTTTATGATATGCTGGAGCGAGGAAGACAACTATAGTTAGATTACCATATATATATATATATATATATATATATATATATATTACAATTTAATAGGTCTCTGCAGTACTAAAAATAACGTTCATAGGTATTGTAAATTGGTCAGGTAAATATAGTCAGTTGAGTATGCCACTGATATGTTTACCTATCGTGTACGTCATATGCACAATCGACGGATATTATTGCGCGTAATTTTAGTAGCGGACTTCCATTATCTTCGGGGAATCCGCTCTTGTGGGGGTCTCATATATACATTATTAGCGTAGACCGTAGGGTATAGTTTTTTTATATGGATATGTAATTGAGGGTTTGAAAATTCGAGGTAGAAATAATTTTTTTGTATTTACAATTTGAATAGTATATAATATTATACATCATCTCGACTATATTATTGACTGTAAGAAATAAGAAAACTCGAACGTAAGTTATATAATCATTATATTTTCTATTCAAGTTTGAATTTACAATTGTTCGGTATAATTGGATGGCTTTCAGTTTTCGGGACTGTCATATAATGTCGAATGTCAGTTAAATAAAAAAAAAACCGTCCCTATTTTGGCTCTATTATAATTTATGAACCTGATTGTGAAATACATGACGTGTCTATATTTTCATAGTAAATATATATTTATTTAATATTATTCAAATCGATCATACGACGCAAAATTAAATACTGAACTAGGTGAAAATAATGTATATATTATGTAACCTTCTAAAATAAATGACCGAGACTGTATGTTTGTTTCCTTGGCCTGAAACGTATTCGTACAAGTAGGTATAGGTACTCAAAATGTACAGAAATTGTCTGTCAGATGAGCTGCGATATTGAAGGACGTAATGATTATATTATGCGAACGTACGAGAAAATAAAAATATTCAACGACTGAAATATTAGACATTCGTTTACGGAAACTGTAAACTGCAGTATAAAAGGGGGTATATATCTTATAAATATATATACCTAATAGGAAGTATATAACGTATTTGAAGCCAAAAACATGACACTGCAGTGGGTTATAAAAATATTTGAACTTAACACATTTTCAACACTTTAGTCACAATAAATCAGTAACACATATAATTGCATTATGAATGCATTATGCAATAAATTAACTGAACATAAAATCTGAATTTTTAACTCAACATGTTATCACTTATGGATCTTCCGAGAATGTCATATAATGTATACAACAAGTCTCATGGCAAAATTACTCGGAACATATTATGAGCACTAGCTGCTATTTAAAACATATTCAATAAAATTATATATTATTTTAATGTTTTAAGTTAGGTACATAAAATATAATTAATTATAATATTAAACTACATTTCCAAACTTCATTGCAACATGTCTGTAAGTGCCATTAGAAAGTGTATTTTTTTTTAATGCCATAATTAATTCAGCAATATAATATAAACTTGTGTACCAAAATCATATAATTATAAGTGTATTTTAGTTTCTGACCGGAGCGTTGAATGAATTGATTTTACAATGATTTGTTTTTTTGTTTTGAGAGATCAAAAGTATAAATTTCCCAGTACTTTTTAAAATAATTGGGAGAAACTAAAAAAAAAAAAAATCACAGTAAAACTTGGAGTACCTAATACTTACGCAACACCAAATTTTAACAAAATCGATTTTGTTATTATGTTGTAATATTCAAAGACAGCTAATGTTAGATATTTGAGATTTTCATAAAATATTATAATATTATTATTATGCTATTATAATTCCATAATATAAAATATTTATCTAAGACATAGTACAATAAGTAATTGAACGTTTATGCGCAGGTATACACGATTCATTATACATACTATACGTAATGTAGAGGAAGTTACCGATGTTATAGTTTATGTGTATATAAAAGCAAATTTCCGTTGTGTATTTTTTACACAGTATTATTATTTGAAAATAGATTTGTTGGTTACGAATGTGGTACGTATCTAAACATTGTTCAGTTATACTTTAGTTTCTCCCGAAAAAGTAGGCACATAACATACAATAATTTAACGGTATATATATCCTATGTAATGTATGATAATATTATATACATTTATATGAAAAATTGAAAAACATTTAAAATCTATAAAATTAAAAACGAAAAAAAAAAAAATGTCTCTACTCGTTTTATGATTAGATGTTTTGTAATAATGTTATTATTTATGTTGATAAAACATTTAAAGTTTTAGTATTGAAATAATAACGTATCGGAAGAAATATTATTGTAACGAAGGAAATGCATATTATCGATTATATGTATTGCTATTGCAGTAACGAATAAAAAAAGCTGTTTGTTTTCATACCCCGGAGCAGCGTTTAGCGTATATATATATGTTATTATACTTAATGACTATTTCGTATCCACTGCAGTTGCGCTTTATAATATTCTTAATAATAATATTGTTTTAACATGAAAGAGTAATTGATTTTAGTGTTTTCTTTTCTTTGTCAGTTGTGTGCTACATAATAGCAACGATAATAATAACATGCAGGTTAATAATGTGTGTCGGACAGAAAGTCGTACAATACAATGTATAATAAATATAATTATACATGATATAATATAAACTGTACGTATTGTATATGTAACGACGGCGAGGTTTTTCTCCTCGCCTGCACTTTACCGGAGAAAATTTGAAAAAAAAACGCCGCGAGATTATTAGTTGTCACATCGCGTTATAATATGGCGAGCGCGCGGCGTTCATTATATACGGCCGCGCATTCCAAATATACAATTCCGATCTTCCTACGCGAGCGAGACTTATTGGATCGGTCTCAAAAAGAGGAATTCCTTCGCGGGTCACACGATCGGCGAGGGTTGCGTTCGGGCGGTGGGGGTGGCTAGCCGTACACGCGGGGAAGTCGAGTATAGGGAGAGCCGTATAATATCGTCGTCGTCGTAAGCTGCTGCAGGAGTCGAAAAAGTGGAACGGAAGATGTATAGGACGGAAGAGCGAGAGAGATGGAAGAAGTGGAGCGAAGTTTGGAGGAAGGTGTACCCACACACGACTTTGTCGGGAGGACACCCGTCGTCGGTGATGCTGGTGCAGCCACAGTCGTCGGTCGTAAACAGCCCCGCCGCCGCAGCTGCAGCTACCGGTATAATACATATACACATATTATATTATAATATATACGACAACCGGGGCGGTGGTTGTGGCGGCGGGGGTCGGGGTGTGTTGAACTCGAGCCAAGGTGTCAGACATAACAATCAATGACGACTGTGCTTGCCAATTATTCCGCTGTCGTGCTACGTTTTATTTTATTTTATTTTTTTTTTTTTTATCTCGTACGGTTTGGGTTTCTTTTTTGCCCCGAATATTTCTCGCACGAATTCGTTTTCGTACACCCATTTTTCCGTCACGTTTTTTAGGGGTCGCCCCGAGGGGTGTACGCGCGCGTAAAGTGCGGGTGGCTATAGTACGGTCGCGTGGATTGGACGGGAAGGGAGTGGGACGAGAAGCGAACGGCGGGGAGTTCTTAAAAAAAAAAATTACGCTCGAGGCGAAATGAAATAAAATAACCGAACGGAAAACTTTTCGATAGTGTCTCGGCCACCGCCGCCGAGCCGATGGGAGCGACGGCGGTCGCGGCGGCGTCGTCGTCGTCGTCGTCGTCGCGTAAGTGGTGGTAGCCGGCGGTGGCGGCAAGGTGCGTACTGAACGTGGGCGCAGACACGAAAATGTTGAGGCACCTTGGTCGGTCGGGGGTCATACACACGCGCTCACGCGTTCTGCTCACTAGTTACCAGCAGCGGGAACGTCGTTACACACGCCCGTTTCTTTTTTTAGTCGTCCCGCCGTCCTCACGTTTCACGATTAGTCGCCGACGCACCGCCGCCGCAACAGTACACGCGCGTCCGCGCTACCGTCCCAACAACAATAATAATATATAATATCCCGCCGAGTTGCCAAAGACGTCCAAACACACAACAACAATAACAAAAATAATTTAATTCTATATTTTTTTCGTAATCATTTTTGGAGCCGGTCGCGACGTCCGCGTTTAATTTCCCGGACGTTAAGAGTATCGGAAAAATTATCAATGATCCGTCTACACTGCCGACGCTGTCGCCATACAACCGTCATCGTTCCCATCAAGTACAGTTAACATTTGCACTCGTCGACGACACACTACTTTCGGTGATCATCGCCACAACCACCGCCGCCTTCGTCATTTCGCGCAAAAGTCAAAAAGTAGACGGGTCGCACTACGAACATGGTAAGTGCCGGTCGCGAGATTATCGTCGTCTACTTACCTACAATATTATTAACGATAAGACGGAAAATAATTATAATTTTCCAGGTCGGGGCTGGGGAAACGGAAGAATAATTATTTTTCTCCGTCATCATAATCTTTATTATTTTTTAGGTACTATTATTATTAATTTGAATCGTTCGTCTTTTGCCGGATAACGACGAGTGTTATTTTAATAGTAACTAATAAATATTATTATGCGGGCACTAGGCAGTGGTGGTCGTGGGGCTTGTAAATAATTTTAATCGCCGCCGCGTCCCGGTCGTCGTCGGGCGGACGGACGTACGGACGGGCGACCGACTCGCGCGCGCGCACACGTACAAATAATACACAGCAGAAACGCACACGCTACGGCCGCCGCCGCCGCGTCCTTTCTACCGCAGCCGCCGCCGCCGCCGTCGTTTCCTCTCCCCACTCCGTCGCACAGCTGCCGTTCGGCCGAACGACGGACCGGCCGGTGTGTCTCCCCGCCGCGAATCCCCCCCCCCCCGTCCCGGTACACCGCCACCGGCACGTAGGACCGTCTAGACGTCTAGGCCTCGCGGCGTTCATGTTCCGGTAACCTTGTCCAGCCCACCCGGCGGCGGCGGCGGCGGCACCCCTCCGGTCCGTGTCGGCGGCGGCTGACTCTCGTATCAGACGTAATTTTTTTTTTTACTACGCGCTCTTCGTTTTTGTAGAGGTACCTACCTATAATAATAATAATATGTACTACGATGATATTCACGCACGGCTGATATTTTCTTCTATTAAACGATCGTCGTCGTCGTCGTCGTTATTATTATTAATCAGCGACACCGTTTCAACAACAGAGTGATCAGTCGGTCAGCGCGGCGGGATGTAGTGTTTTGTTTCGGTGAAAACTGTCGTCGCGTGCCGGACGGGCAAATCATCCGGCACCACTAATATAATATTATTATTATTGTGTCCGTCGAAACGCGTCGGACTCGAGATAGGACCGTAGACGAACGAACGAGATGATAACAATAATATCATATTACGCGATACGAAATTATCGTATTGTAATACTCATATGCGAGTTGTCTAGCCCCTATCATTTTACACCTACGATATAGTTTCGCAACACGCGTGATAATGTTTTTAATTCTCATTCACAAAATTAGCCTAATACCGTGCACTTATCTGGTTTCTATCGGTATATAATAGAATCGGCGTGTCTTTATTGTTTTATCTGCACGTTAAAATAATCATTTCTATATATTCTTATATTGTTATGACGATATGATATTATGTAGGTAGAGATTATTTATTTACTTTTTGTCCTACGCGCGTCCGGATATCGACATGTATATACGTAGAGGGTTATTTTTAAGTTTTACAGACCGACTGTGTGTTCGAACGATGTTTAACTTTGAAAAGTTTTTCCGCCCCGTATGTTTTGTTTTAGTTTTTTTTTTTTTTTTATTACGCTGCGTCGATCTAAAATTCATTGCTATATTAACCGAATAACGATCGCTTTGTAAATAATTGTAAATATTATATTGTACCAAGTATTGTAAAACCATTGAACTTCATAAATTATTTTTGTTTTTTTTTTCACATTCTTCTGAAGTCGGTATATATAAGTACTTATATTTTACAAAATACACTTCAATCGCGCCGTAAAATTACAATTTTCCATTATCAATCGTTTTTTTGTAACTGATGCAAACCGTTAATTTAAATACGATACGTCGGTAACAATAAACGCGGAATGGATAAATATTTAAATTTGTGTGAAGTACACTGTAACATAAATGAGAATTGTACTGCTGCTGTGTACTATATAAACATTAAATTTGCCGCCGTTGACGTAATACGCTTGGATGTGTGTTACCGTGAAATGTAAATTACAATATTAATTATGCGCTCGGCGGGTATAAGGTACCTCCTAACTGTTACGGCCGTCGACTCCGTTAGGTGCGAAAATAACAGGAAAACCGACCAGGTACAATGTGATTATTAATTGGATGTAATAAATGTGAAAAATGCATAATAAATTCCAGGTTATTTGTTTTACACAACAATTATTATTCCGTTCGGCGTAATTTCATTTGCACGCCGCTATTGTTGTTTGTATAGGTAATGCATTTTATAATAATATTACACGACTATAATCCGAAACCCGAGTACATTATTTCAACACGACGATTAAATTGTGATAGGTGGTAAGGTAGGTAGTAGCCAGTAGGTACCACACACAATCGCCGTATTCATTATTAATGTTATTATATTTAGTCTGCGCGTGGTAATGTTAACATGTAAATTATTGTAAAAAATACGGCATTCCCGTTATTAACCCTAACCACCGGTGCAGTGTATATAATATTATTACATATTATTATTATTATTATTATTGTTGTTGTTGCAACGAAAACGCAACGTGGTGCGAATGATTCTCGGAGCGCGCCTGAGAAAAGTCTCGACACGAATTCGCACTTTCCTTTATTGTTTGCAGACACGACTATTATTACATTACCTACATAATAATATTGTTAATAAAAAACAAATCTGTAATTGTTTTGACTAGACGGATAGAGCGAATAATGTTTATAAAAACTACGTACGGAGACAATAATATTATAATAATATTACATTGCACAGATAAAAGTAGCGATTCTATCGGTAGTTGTTTTTCAAAATGTACAACACACACAAACACACACAAACATAATATTATTATTATTATGCGTACTAGACGCGACAGACACACGACACCATTAAATTATGATATTATATATGTTTACGTCTCGTACATTATTACATGATTATTATATTATTGCCGTCGACGGTGTCTAAACTCCAACACTTTGTCGTTACCTACGTTGTTTATAGAATGATAATGTGTATAAACGCATTAATTAGTACGTTTACACCGTTTAGCGGCAGCTCGTCCTCCTCGCGGTATTTGTCGCGTGTGGGGAGAGGGTCGTCTTTTTTAAACGACCGCAGCAGTCTTTGCGATATCGCCGCCGACGACGGGTCACCTGCGAAAATCGTCGTTCGACAATCTAGATCTATCTCGACGTTTACGCGAGTGAATCGATCGAATTCGACGAGGTTTTTATTATATTTTGATCGTACGCGTAACGGGGTGTTTACGGAGGTAATCGCGTTCGTGCGGAAATCATTATAAGTACCGCACGTAGGTTATAGGTGGTGTCTACGGTTATTATTTTTTTTTTCTCGCGCGCGTTTTAAGCCTTACATAAATGGATTACACGATTTAAGATATTATTATATCAACTGCACGCGGTGATTTTTTTTAAAAACATTTTTCAAGGTAGCGATACGACGAACTCTCTGTCAATATAATACATAAAATATAATATCTGAATGGTATAGAGTTCGTGCCCAGACATCGACACTCGACGCAGTTAGCTGTATAGGTATGTATATATACTCAACATAATATAACATGATATTTAATATAATATGACGTGTATGTGTGTGTGTGTTTATGGTACGAGCGTTTTATACGCGCCAGACGTCTGGGTCTTGAGAATCCGTTCGCGTAACTCTAGCCGATGAAATTTCCGCTGTTTACACACCGCGCGCACAGTGCGAAAAACCGCAAAATAAAATCCCCGCCGATGTTTTGACCGCGTTTCGGGTTTGTGAAACCAAAGTCGTCTGACCGTAAAATCGTTTATTTCCCTCTCGAAAATCGCATTCTCGATAATATAGAACCGTTTCGAAAATATTGTCGAAACACTCTGGCTATACAAAAAGCATATTAATATCTATATAAGAGTAAAAAGTCTGGTCGAAAAAGCTCTCGTGTTTTTCAACCGGAACGTGAAATAAATACCTAACGTGCAGTACATGGCACATGGGTATTCACTATTCCATGTTTTTGAAATCCATGACATTATGTAAAAGCACTTTAGAGTTTAAACTTTTAATAAAACAAATATATCGAGACTATATAAATACTTGAAATAGAAATCTCGATCACTGAAAAATGTATATACCTAACAATATCCCCTATACATAATAATATAAATGTATGCGTTAATACTTAATGGTAAATATACGTTTGTTTGGAATAATAATGGGATTTTTTTCTCAAGCATTTACGAAATTAAGTTTTCTTTGTTTGAATTGTTGATTTAATTATAAAATTGTCCATTTTCCTAATGAAAAAACGAAATAAACTTATTTAATTATGTTAGTATTAAAATGTTCTAAGAATTCAGTTTTAGAAAAGAACAATTCTGAAGAGTTGCCAGATTAAACTTAAGTTTTAAATACATGACATGATTTTGGTTATAATTAAAAATAAATATTTTAGTGTAGTGTAAAGTTATGACTTTTGACGTTAATTATTATAAGATTACAACTTTCACAACTATATAAGTGTTGTATCGATTTTTGGAAGTGTTGTTAAGTACCTATATACATAATACCTATACATATATATTTTTTATTTTGCGAAATGTTGGCTCAAATCAACATCTTGCAGGTACACCCTTCGCGGTGAAATTGCAGGTTATAGTTATTAGCTACCTTATTTAATTCAATTTTTTCCACATTTAAAATAATTCATTGTCACCAACATAAATAATTGATAATCGTATAGGTAAACTGCGTTTTATAATTTTTATTTTGTATATGTTACCTATTAGTGATTAGGAAATAAAAGTTTTTCCTGAAAATATTTCGTCTTTTACGATTAGGTCCTTTTGTAAGTACTTTGGATCTTTTGACTCTTTTAGATTGATTCTGAAATTAATAGTCATGATAATTAGCAATTTATTAATTTAAACTCAAAATTATAAACGCATATAGGTACCTAATTTAATGTAATTAAAGTAATGTTATTTGTATACACCTATATACTAATATATGGATGCAATTTTATAAATTCAATGATTTATTTAGGTACTATATTGTATCTATTATATTAAAAATACCGAAGGAAACGATTTTGTCATTTTGCATAATTAAAAAAATAATGTATTACCTATATTACAATAATGATCACTCAATTAAGAGAGATTTGGGTTTAAAAAAAAATAATAATAATGTAATACTTGACCGTGTGGCAGAAAAACGATTTATGAAGATTTTATTGTTATTATAATTTTGTGTATATATAGGGAATAGCGGTGCCGACGATGAAAATATAGGTCACGGTATTAATAAATCCGTAATTCGCGTATATTTACTGATCGTGCATTTTATGAAATTTAATAATAAAGTTATCGCGCACCAACACGCGTTGTTTTTACTTTACCGTAGGTTTTTTTTTATTTTATTTTTTGTAAGTCACAGAAATTACCTACTATTGCTAAATGAATGAAAAATGATATTCAGCATTTTTTTTTTTTCATAACATTACATGTACGTACAATGTCATACATACATGCATGTATTATATAAACAATTGTTTATAGACTAGTAGTTTTGCAATAATTTAAAAAAAAAGTTATTTATTTATCCATTTTAATGATAGTGTATTAATAGCGTATTAATTGTTCTGTCTACACAAATCAGAACAATAAAAAACAATAACTAAAACGGGATGTAATCGAATTTCATTGTGAATTTTGGTGAAAAATCAAATCGGTCAAATGATATAATATGATACTATATAATATTATGTACAGTATACACGCGTTCAACTGCAGGTGCAGCAGTATAATGTGTTATGCACATTGTACAATAATAACAATGTGTGTAAAAAAATATTGCACAATAACGTAAGTTGCCAAATACATTTTTACACTGCAGGCAGCTTTTGACTAAATATATAAATACCTATATTATTATTGCGTAATCCCTTTTTAAAACAATTTAATTTCGTGTGTATTAATTTTGATAAAATTATGAACCCATATTATATTGTAATATTTCAGTCAGAACTGTAATGTATTTTATTATTGGAGCTCCAGGTGGATTCACTTTTATAATAATAATATGTGTACATCACACTCGACGATTTCCTGAATGAAAATCCTGGTATATAACGACTTTTATCGAGATCTGTTTAGCAAATCGAAACGCTGAAACGGTTCGTTTCAATACTTTAGTAGGTACCGACAATAAGTACACACATAAATAATAAATATATATTATACTACACTGATAGACTGTTAAGGTCCAATAATAGTGAATAAAGCAAAACTGCAAAATCAAATTAAGCGCCAAGATCAACTGAAAGTTTTAAAAATTTGAAATACCTAAACTATATTATAACTTTTTGTTTATATTTTCAGAAAAAATATAAAAGTTCGTATATTACTAGTACCTATTTTTTTTTTTTAAATTCATTTAAACTTAATTTAATTTAAATTATGTAGGTAATAAGAGAGTAGGTACCTAAATAACCAAAATAGAACGTCCGATTTGATATAAGGATGATTAATTGATTAACGTCGATCCCTAATACCCTCTTTCAGTTTATTTTTATTTACTGGCTGCACTGGTTGATCGATTTGGGATGTATTTTGAAACACGTTCTACGGTGGTGTCCTTTTATAGATTCGCCATCATTCACGCCTCCTATACAGACCTATTACGCCTATAATAAAACATTTTCCGAATTCTATTTTCTCTTTGGTTTCAAATCGAAAAAAAGATCAAAAATTCACCAAGAGAAATCAATTTTAAGTGTTGTGTTTTTTTTTTCATTCGTCTTTTCCGCGTTATTTTTTATGACCTCGGACTTGGGATATTATTATATATGTACGAACCATTAAAACGAGCATTTAATCACATATGTCATTACTTACCATTCATTATTATATAGTGTTAACTATATATATATATAAAAAGCGTAATTGAAGATAAAAATTATCAACGGCATATGTGTTTGGTGTCAGTGACCTAAAACCAACTATAAGTGTGCGCTTGAATTGTAGATTTCCGTAAACACGAAATCTTTACTATTTGTAATTAATATTTTTTCTAATGAATAGAGTGATAATAGAATAACTGGTTTTTAATGTTTTTATCATATGCGTCATATCATATTAGAATCATTACGTATTATATTTTAGAGTCGAAAAATTTGGAAAAAATACTGTTTTTATCTGAAATTAAGATATTAAGTTTTTATGTTAATATACAGAAAATAATTAATTTTAATTTCAACTTAACATTTACACGATATGATATTTATGAATAATATTATATAATATTATCTATCCTTTTCTTATCATAATGTTGACGTTACTACTATAGGTGTCCAAGTATAAATGTATAATATATTCATAATATATTAGTTATGTTATCTGATGAAGTACGATATATTTTTTAGTATTGATATCGTCTCATATATTGTTACCTTTATCAATATCATATCGCTAAATCGAACATCAATATCGTAATACCGTGAGTCAAAAAGAAATTTACTGTCAAAACATAATGTAACATATTGTAATAAAAAGTTTCTATCATTTTATATTATATAGGTTCCTACACAATAAAAAAAGGAATAAAAAAATGCATAAAAATAAAATAATAAAAATAATATGAATGATATTTGATCTACTTAGCTGCTTATATTTAAATCCTTAAATTTATTATCTGTCAAAATATAATTAAGTAGAAGATATAAATTGTAATGTATTTATATCGACGCTTCGGTATCAGAAAATGTTTTGTCTGTATTATAACTCGATAAGACTACTCGATGGAGTAGTCACCATATTCGCTTACCCGTAGCAACTCACGGCATTCGAATAATATTATAGGTGTTATTTGTTTCCCGGTTAGGATAAAAACAAATTATTTATAAGCATCTGTATACAAAATAATAATATGACGTATTCAGAAACATCATATTATTGTTATAACATGCCCAGTCGATGTGTCATACCTGATTATGACAAGTCATTGTTTTCTGCAATATAGGTACACATTGTCGTCTATATACCGGAGATAAGTGAAAATAGTCTCCTGCAGGTTCTACATACGCATTTAGGTATAACAATAATATTATCATGCACAGCGTATTCCAATGTATTTTAATGATAACTCGGGTGTACATATTATAATATCGTATGGGCACGTCGAGGAGCGGAAAAGCATTTTAAACATTCCGAAACCGTCTAAACAAAATGTGACTTACGGCCGACGACTTATACCTACCGATTGCCGACACGTCGAGCGCCAACGTTTTTCGACGCCTGTGATTTATTATATCCGCGATGATAATGCCAAAAAGTTCTCTAAAGTCGGGTATATGGTATATTATCGACGCAACGCGCTCATTACGCCAAACCGACCAATAACGATCATTATACCTAAGTCTGATATTCGTGGTGCAGTGGCACTATTATTTATTTTATTGTTATATTATTGTGATAACGTGATCGTATTGTGTCCGTCTATTGTATTGTTGTAAATATATAAGTACGACGTATAATTATTATTGTAACCATATAGCACTCAAACTCAAGAGTTCACGAGAACTTCATTCGAAATACCCGTGATTTTTTATTTATACCTACGTCATAATATTGTTATAACTAAAACACGCAATTATAGGACGTACCTACCTACATTTAAAAAAAAAATCTAAATTGATATTTACTCATAAATTGACCAGAAATCTTATTTTAGCTCGAGATTAATATTCATCAATCCAATGTCATCAAATAAAATATTTTATCAACATTTAGATTAAAATCTAAAATCTTTTGTTCATACAATTTAACATCACGTGAGTATGAAAAATGAAAAATTTGTGTTCTTAAATGTATTAAAAATACAATTGTAGTAGGTGCCTATGACACACTGGTAGATAATTAGATCGATTTCCTATATAATTAATTATAGTTACAATTTGTTTGTCAAGTTCAATATTAATATTATGACCACAAAGAATATATATTATAAAAGGTAATATTTTTAAAGCGAGACACTAGTTTTTCTTCTTAACTGTATTAAAAAAAAACATAACGTATTTTATATAGCTTACCAAAACTCAAAATAAAACAAATATTTAAGGTTTTATGTCAAAAAAATCTGAAATGAGCTCTGGTCTATACTACTTTATATTATAGTCCTAATTTATGTTAATATTTTCAAAGGGTAATTATTAATTTATTTTAAGTATTCATGAAGTTACGTAAGTTTTAAATTATAGGCTTCGGGTAGAACCGTAGAGGATAGTATATAAATAGTAGGCGGGTGTGAACATTCACGAGGACAAACACGGAAAGAGATGTAGGGGTACCCTATTCATAATAAATTGAATCGATGACGGGTATAGATATTGTATTTTATTATGTTTCGACCATATAATTACACATAGACATCGTAGTTCCAGGGAAGTAACAAGGTATATATTATGACGTATGTTTTGGTAATACTTTAGCTGAAAGATCAGAATTTAGAAGTATAAATACTTTTTTAAAAGTAAAGTACGAAAATAATTAAACATATTATAGTCGAAAGTTTAATGTTTAGTTCGGAAATCTGTTTAATGAAATGGCCTCAACAGGTTGTTGGAAATTAATTCCGTTACTGTTTTGTTATGGTTTTCTAAAAGCTATATACGAAACACTAAATACTCCCAAATAATAATAATAATGGTTGGTACTTCAGACATAATAATACATAATATTATTAGTATATTATGTGCTAATAGATAGGTAAATCACTTTTATTTTATTAGTTTTAATTATTTTACCATGGTATAATGTATTTTATACAACTTTTACAAGGTAACTTATTGAAGTAAACAATCATTATTTTGAAGTCTTAACATTTTTGAAAAAAATAATTTAAATATTGTTGTTATTGCAAAATAACCTTTTTAAAAAAAATTTTTTATCGTTTTTGTTTTTTCTTCTTTTATTTGAATGCGACAATATACCCTTTTAATTTTATAGTTCAAAACAGAATATTTCGGTACATATAAATTACATTTAGAAAGAGTGTTTATTAGTTGTGAGTATTTAAAGTTTAGATGAGTGGAATAGTAGTGGACCAACATTTTAGGCTTGTGGCATACTCATAGGAGTGTGCGTACCTCTGTTGTAGTGTTACTTTACTCCACTTATTTAAACTTTAAATACCGTACTTACTACTTATAATTTATTACCAATTAATTATTCCTTTAAAATTGCATTTATAAGTAGGAATTGAAGAACTTACTCCAAAATCGATAGCAAATAGGTAATAGATATGAAATATATTTTTTGAAAAAGTTGAAACTTCGAAATAATGAGTGTAAATACTTAAATTTATGTACTACTTATTCTACACATCACTACACGACCACTAAAATTGAACTCTGTATTTTACTTTTCCAGTATCCTTGTTGTTACCTATCTCTAGATGATTTTCCTTCACTAACAAAGTTTTATTTGCACACCAAGAAATTTTTACTAACCAAAGTTTAAATTCTAAACAATTATGCATAACAGACCTATTTTTGAATCATGTTTAATAATTTAAATGCTAAATATTTCTTATTATG
Source organism: Acyrthosiphon pisum (assembly GCF_005508785.2). Classification (NCBI taxonomy): domain Eukaryota; kingdom Metazoa; phylum Arthropoda; class Insecta; order Hemiptera; family Aphididae; genus Acyrthosiphon; species Acyrthosiphon pisum. The sequence continues at coordinate 23,303,057 of NC_042496.1, forward strand.
TAAGTAATAGCGTGAATATATTTGTAAGTTACCGCAACTGCAACAACTAAAAATGCCTAAAAAAATAATTTCAATATAGGTATATGTTTATGAAATCATCAACATTATGTTTTTATTTAAGAGAAACATCGGCATCAGGGCCATTGGCTGACAATTGTTTATATATTATGATATAATATTACAATGCACAAGTAATTTATTGTGTTTACCGAATTCTGAATAGATAAACAACGAACTTATTGGTCAATTTTTCACGCATCAATCTTTCACGATCGGCTAGATTTCTGCAGTATATATTATTATTTACGTTTTTTAAGAGCTAACTGAGTATATTTTTTTTCACGAATATCTGTATTGACCGTATAATGTAATACATCATTTTATAGAGTTCCCATGTACTATCTAATACTATATACAGAGAATTATATATTATAATATCTTATTTTCTGTGGTTCAACGTGCAATCTTATATGATTATATGAAGTCGTTTGTGTGTGTGTGTATAGAATTGTATATGCGCTACGAACGAAACCTGAGATTCGAATCTTTTTTTAAATTTTATTTTATTTCAGAGATCATATTATTTTTTTTCCTTTGACGAGTCTTATACATATAACTATATAAGTGTCGTGCTCGTCGCGTCTGATGGGGTTTTCTCGAATTCGTTTCGTATTAAAAAGAAAAAGAAGAGTTACGCGGAGCAACACACAAATTAGATTTTCACGTCCATTTCTTCCCGACAAAAGAATTACAATATCGGCTGTATGTATATATACATTATGCATTATAGACTACAATACCGTCGAACACTCACGCACCGATGTACTTTAAAAAAGTATTCTTTGGCAGTTCGTCGCGATAGTCGTTCGTCGTGCCTTTTTCCTTTTTCGTTGAATTACAGCTGCAAATAAAAACTTTACTTTTATATGTAAGTACTCTAAAATTCTGTTTCATTAAGTACGACGAAAAAAGTCGCATTCTTTTATTTGATAGAACACTCTATAGTCTATTGTTTTGTTTTGCAATCCTCTATCTCTATCTCTCTCTCTCTCTCTCTCTCTCTCTACATATATATACATTTATATTTGAATTATAAAAATAAATATTATAAATAGCCAATAATCAGAATGACTTTTTTGATCATTTCGTACAATATTCAACGAAATAAAAATGGATAAATACTGTTTTGTATTACGATATATTATTATATAGACACGTAATGGTGTAATATTTTATGGATATAACAGTGTTCCGTGGTGTGTATACTGTATACATAAAACAATCGCCGAGACTAGTCGACCAGCCAGAAAAAAATTAATATATATTGTTATCGAATGCCGTCGAACGGCATGAAACAACAACACGCTGCAGATTTCATAATATTAGAAACCACGTGCCGCGTTATAGGCCGGTCGTGTCTGGGAGTGTATATAATATAATATAATATTATTATTATTATTGTATGTCGTGAGCGTTTTATATCAAGAGTCATTTTTTTTTTCATCTTACAGAAAATCAAAAACAAAATTTAATTTTACGCGCTTTTCAGTTTTCTCGTTATTAAACGCTATATAGGTGCTGCAGTTTAGAGTTATTTGTTTTTTACGATGTAGCGTTTTCACTGGATCGGTGTTAAGTTACAGAAACTATGATATTTTAAATATAACGTTAAACTGTAAAAACTTAAATTTCCAAATAAAAATTCACTTACTAAAATTCACTTACACCTATAGTGCTTTTCATTTCAACACTCTCAATATTATTATTCCCAACTCACTTCTCCTGACTCTTATTACAGTCTTATCTGCAGTGTGCTGGATAGTTGCCTAGTGTTTTATATAATAAAAATTATAATTATATAACGTAATTATACATGATACGCACAATGCATAATACCACAGGAAGCACTGATGTACGAATTGATGAACGATGTACCACAATTATATAAAAATTGTATATACATTTTGGTGTGACTCGTATTCTCCGGAGCACGAAATCAAAAATTAAGGGTCGCGCTGTTTTCAATTTAAAGCAGTAAGTAGGGTATAGGCGCAACAAATACTAAATTTTTTTTTCCACAAAAATATTATGTTTAATCGCACATTGAATAGTATAATATTATATAAAACATCAAAACTGACTGAGTATATTAGTACCTAGGTATATTATATGAATATTGTACGTTAAATAATTATTTTACAGTTCACACGATACAAAAACGAGTGCTATTGAGTGACACCGGTCGTGTGTACACGGTTGCTGTCGCATGTACACCTATGGCTATAATGAGTACCTACCTATATGAAATTATATTATTGTGGACACGTCGTATACAGCTGCAGTATATTATGCCGGAACAAAGCGTATTATTGATTTGTTATATTGTTATTATGTAGACGAATGACCCATAAAGGACGATAATATTATATTATATTATACTGATGCCTATGATATAATATATATTATTGCATATTCGGTATGGAGTACGCGACTGCAGGATTTTGGTACTGTGGCAGTATAATAATAGATAATATATATTATACATATTTTATATAATCGTACACATGTGTCTCGTATTTTACATTTACTGACATAATATTTGTGTTTGGAATAATGAGATGAAAAATTAATAAATAAAGAAATACAGAGATAAAGAATAAAAATATTATTTATCAATGAAGATTGCTCCGTGATTAAGTATTGAAATATTATATATATTATATTAATTGTCAAAATATAATAGCGATTGACCTAAATTTCAATAAAATAATTGGGTATATGTAATATGTATATTATGTTATACGGTTGCATTATATTTTAGTAAAATTGCACTGACTATAGGAAGTTAAAAAACGAATATAATTGAGAATGAACTAGAACTTTGAGTTATTCTGCTATAGTACCGATATTTATAAGGAGTTAGGTACCTAGATGTAGGCGATTTCAATGAAAACTGTTATTGAAAATATAGGCGAAGAAAAATTAAGTAAAAAAACAAGTACCTATACGAATTTTGCCAAAATGTTGATCTCCGTGTTAAGTAGAGATTTTTGTGTCTTACTTCATCACAGTTAACAAAATATGTCCTCAAAAACGTCTTGAAAATTATTAAACAAACGTCAAACATCCTATAGAACACAACTGAGGAAACTTTTAACAATATATCAGAATGTCATCTTTGAATTGTCAGTCGCCAGATCAATAATTAAAGCTGCATGCAAAAAGTGACATCCAGTTAGTTATACAAACACGTCAAGACGTCCAGACAAGTACGCGAATACGCAAATATCGATATACAGTAATATTGCAATGAGCCTCTAGTCTTCTATAATAACTATACGAAATAACTTTAATCTATAACGCCTATTGTATGTTATGTTGGTTTAAAATTATTTATGTACAAACAATAACCTAAATATTACTAAATGATAAAAAATAACTTTTCAGATAGACTGTGGTGAAAATATATAAAAACTATCAACACTATAAAACAGTGTTTCTCAACCTTTTTACTGTGGCGACTCCCTACATATATATATATTTTAATACTATTAATAATCAATACGAAAATTACTGTGCATTGTATTTGTATACAGAATAAAATATAATACTACATATAATTATACAACATATAATATTATAATTATGTTTAATCAACAAAATGTATACCAAATATTTACAGATACATATAATACACGCAATTTTAATTCGTACGCGACCCTAAATAATAAGTTGGTGACCCCCGGGTTGAGAAACACTGCTATATAAAATATAAACTACAATTCAAAATATGTAATAATTACACATAATAATATAATATCATTTTCATGGTAAAGATACGTATAGAAATCAGTCGTTGGAAATATGGTATTATTTGTATTTCGTATAGTAAGAAGCTAATACGTGGACAGTAGCTAATAACTTTTTTTCTTTAGCTAGGTATGCTAGGTATGCACGTGCCGTTTTACTTCGGTAGTAGCTATTGTGATGATACTATATTATTTTAATTTTAAAAAACTCAAAAATTGGCAACTTTTCACAAGAATTTACAATTTTTAACCATAATAAAAGGTGGATACTGCTCTGCTGTTAATTTGGTATCGCGTGGGTCACTGAAACGAATGTATTGAATTTGAATTCAAATTTCAAATTAATATATAAAACCATTGTCCCTGTATACGAAAAACGATTCTGAGCGAAGACTATAATGTCTAAAGACTAAGCTAAATGTTTTTAAGGGAAAAATGGATACGAGCATGCTTGGTGGAACGCCGTCACCGAGTATACATTATTTGTTTTATTATTATTGAAGGGTTTATTATTAGATGCAAAACCCGAGTGCGTGTCGTATTACACTCAGAATTTAGATTTTACACTAAGGATGGACCCATATCCCGATAACTTGAAGCACATATTAGCGAAAACTCTCTGTATTCTATATTAGACCGATAATCTGTGAATATGTGAAAATAAATTATGTCGCATATTATACTCATTGTTTATCTATTTGAATGTATGTAAAATATAATAATATAAATCAATCAACTATACCAACGCATGCGCACATGGCTTTTAATTCAGTTTGCGGTATTGATCAAGGTGGCGCCTGGGTGTTTTTTTCTAGGATGATCGGTGTGAGTAATAATATCATATTATGATTTGCAATGATGTTATAGTGTTGTTGTTGTCGGAAGAGTGTAAAGATGTGTTATAGTGTGCATCGGATATTGGTCACGCGGCTGTCTGTAATCTGGATAGAGGTATTTTTTTTTTGTTTGTCGAGGATTTCGTCCAGTTATCAAGGTTGAGTCACTCCGAGAGTTGAATGCGTATTATTTTTAGCTCACGCGTGATGCAGATACCTACAATCTATACCAAAGTCCTACTCGTATCATTTAATGTATTATATACCTACACACTTACGCATCATGTGAACTATATTATGATTGATAATATCGTGTTTGTAATGTACATTTATTATATAATATTATTATGGCTACGTGTTTGTCTCTCTCTGTCTTTGTGTATATTATCACTATTATTATTTCGATCGCTAAATAAAAAAACCTCAAGGACGGGTTGGCTCCAGACAGCACGCCGTGTACGACCCGTGCGAATAAACAATAATAGTAACATATTAATGTATTGTGCCGACGAACTCTCGCGAATATTTACCATCCGATATTACTGCACACACTCACGCACGTCCGTGATGCAACGACGACAGCGATGTACCTACATAGTGTCGTTTAACTGTTTTAAGTCTTCTCATCAAATCGCATACGTGTTATTATACACTTATATACCTAGTAGATAATAATGCGTATACAACTGTCGAAATATTATGTAATATTTTACTGTGTGTCCGCGAAAACTGGGTACACCGCTCTATGGCTCTGTTACCTATATTACTCAAACCCCTATACATATTATTTTAGAATTCCGTCTGCGGGAGACTGATGATCTAACGGTCTGGTTCCGTGTCCCGTAAACAGAACTCGAAAATATTATGTATAGGGTTACCGAGTGATATTTAGGTATACAGCGTACCCTGTTTTCGCGGACACGCGGTATGTACCACCTATACCTATTAGGTGTACCTACGAACAATTGAGGTTTAGAGTTGTATGTTTTATTTGTTGTTTCCTTTTAGTACCTACCTACCTATTACTACATGCCGCAATACCGACTGGTAACTTTACTATTATTATACACGCCCATTATATTATAGTACCCTATAGCAGTATACAAGACCTAGTACAGTTTCTTTCTTCGCGTTTCCATTGTCTCCCGATCACAGTTTTCCGCAATAATATATGTTTGTACAATATACGCGTAGGTGGTAAATATTATAATGTAGCCAGCTCATTGTTGTAACGACGTGGTATATTATTGTGTTCGCTCGCGTAACAATTTGATATTTATTCTGACGCGGTCGCCGCGTCTACGAAATATTTGTTAAATGTAACAAAATAAACAATATAATAATATATAGTACCGTATTTTACATTCTCCCTCTAAAACATTATAATATATTACACCGTACCAGTCAAAAGAAATCAACTTTTTTGAACACTTAACGTGTTCGCCCGTAGTGTGCAAACAGAGTACACGGAACCGTTCTTGTGTACTATTATGTTATTACTTATTATTGTTGTTGTAGTTCGCAGACAGATGAGATGCGTTTCGAATGCAAACAACAAATAGATAGTGAGCGCGCACTAGACGCCGCCCGTCGTATAATAGTTATTGCGAGCTCCTTAAATAGTAATAAATATATTCTCTCAAGTCTCGATGATAATAATATTGTGATAACCGAAACCTACCTCAGCACGACCATTGGACATGTTAAACACACGAGACAATTGTTTAAAAGAATAATCGAATAAAAGTTCTAACAAAAAAAAAAAAATATTAAGTATACTCAAGAATTTAAAAGACGAAGCGAGTTTACTTTAATATGAACTTATTATTTCATTATTATTTTTTTATTATTATTATTATTATTATTATTTAACCGTTGTTTAAAGTTGTTTTTACTTTTTTATTTTTATTTTATTTTTAAACTTTTTATTTATTAATTTCTTTTAACTGTTTATGTTATCATAGTATATTTACATATGGTAACAAACAGAATAATTTTTTTTATTATAATGCATTTTTTAAGATAATTATAAATTATAAAATACCTAAATTTAATTTGTAAGTAGGTAGTACAACACCAGAACTACCATCATAATAATTCTTACTAAATTGTACTTGTACATCAAACTTACGACAATCTAATGTTTTATTTTATTTTCTGGTAATATTACATATCACGCTATATATTATATTTAATTTTTGTTCCGGTCGATTGTAATGATTTGATATGATACGAAAACATTATAATATTTTGACGATAATATTATCACAATCGTCTCGCTTCGCCAAATCGTAGCTGCTCCCTCGGCACATCGCTCTCCTCTGACCGCGCTCTCGCTCTCCACTGCGGTCGCACTTATGTCCGACGTTATATTGGTATATTGTTCACAGTTGGAACGGTGATGGTACTGATGGTGGTGACGGTGGTCGTGCTGGGTACTGTCGGGCTGCTCACTTGCGTGCTGCATCACTACAATCAACAATACAACCCGCCCGTGCCCTGTCTGTCGGCAGCGCCCGGGCCGCCGCACCGCAGGCTTACCGCGCCGCCGCCACCGCTGACCAAGAAGAAAAAATCGACGACGACGACGACGACGACGACTACGGCGGCGGCGGCGGCTGTGACGGCGACGACGACGGCGGCTATCATCGCATCGCCTGCACCACCGCTCTCGGCCACGGACGGTGCCCGTCGTAGCGGCGGCAGCTGTTGTAATAGTAGCAGCACGTCCTCGCGAACCGCCGTAAGTGCACCCTATCATCCACCCCCGACCGGACCGCGTTCGGTAGTCGCTCGGTCGCCTAGTCAACTCGGCTTTTGTTGTTGTTGTTGTTGTTGTAGTAGTAGTAGGCGTCCTAGGCGGCGGGCGACAGCGCGTGGTGTCGGCGTCGGCGGCGTATATACCGTTTGCCGCCGCCGCCGCCGCACGGTCATTTATTCACCGCAGTCGTGTTGGCAACGTAGCGCGCCCGAGCGGTTGAATTCAAATGTATTGATTATGATAGGGTCATATGGCTAGAGCTCGTGTATTTAATAGTAGACCGCATGTATATAATATATAATATATTATACAGATCAAATATGTGTGTGTGTGTGTGTGTGTGTGTGTGTGTGTGTTTATATTTATATATAATAATATATATTACGTAAAAATGGTGTGTATGTGTGTGTGTTTGTGTGCGTGCGTGTGTGTGTGTGGCGAAGGGCCGCGCGCGACGTTTGCGGTGGTGCCAAGTTTAAAATGGGTCGTCCCAGATTCACACGCGTGCCGCCGCCGCGTTCTCCTATTGTGCGACTATGACGACGAACGCGTACGCTATAGACACCGACGCCTCCACCGCCTCCTCCTCCTCCTCCTCCTCCTCAGACTCCTTCGCCTCCGCGTCCTGCTCCCGTTGCACCACACTGTACACTAGACCACCGCCGCTCCCCACGAATGCTCCGCGTCAGTCCGGCGGTATAGGATATTATATGTTATATAATAATAATATAATATCGCGAGAGGAAAATCGTAATGTATCGGAGGAATGCGCTCGTCTCTCCGGTTTCCGGCTGCACTGAGACGTTATGGCTGTACGGAGGTGTATAGTCTGAGAATGCAACGACGGACTATAGCTTTCAATAGACGATGCGTTTTAATTCTTAGATACACAAAAGACATTGTTGTTATGATATTATATTATAAAAATATCTGTAATAGTCTGCACGGGTTATTACTATAATTTCACGAGTTGGTAACGTAGGTTATACCTACTCGAAAGGGGCCTAGGTGTACCGTCGTCAAATTAATAAAATGTGCGTCTAATATAACAGCTGTTATTTTATATTATAATATTTATTAATTATAAATTTATAATATATATAAAAAAAAAAATCGAAGAAAAACTTACATGAACTTGTTTGGACCGCTCAAGTTCGCCTCGACTATAGTTGCTTTGTACTCTTTTTCGATGATTTTTTATGCATACGACTTTGTTTAGAAGCCGTGTATTTAATATCTTTGTTGGTGTATAGTCTGAGATTGCAGCTACGGATAGCTTTCAATAGACGATACATTTTAAATCTTAGATATATAATAGGCATTGTTGTTATGATATTATATAATAAGTCTATTATAAAATATCTGTAATAATCTGCACGGCTATAATCTCACGAGTTCGTAACGTACTCGAAAGAGGCGGTATAGGTATACCTAGGAACCGTTGTTGAATTAATAAAATGTGCGTTTTATATAACAGCTATTATTTTATATAATATATTTATTACGATGAAATATAACAAAAAAAATCGAGGAAAAACGTACATGAACTTCGTTGGGACCGCCCGCCTTTGTCTCGACTATAGTATTGTTTTGTATTTTTTTCGACGGTTCTTATGCATGCGACTTTATTTAGAAACTATCGTAACAACTAACAACGTAGTATCGGTGAACTGAAATTCAACTACCAGTTAGAACAACGCTTGACCAACTTTGACCAGTCTTTCCTATACATAAATCGGGTATTTATTAATATCTCTGTAGGTGTATAGTCTGAGAATACAGCTACGGAATAGCTTTCAATAGACGATGTATTTTAAATCTTTGATAATATTATATAATAGGCGTTTGTTCGCACTGTTATGATATATTATATTATAATAAGTCTATTATTAATCTGTTATTACTAAAATTTCAAGAGTTCGTAACGTACTCGAAAGAGGCGGTTGGTATTATAGGTACCTAGGTATCGTTGTCAGATTAATGAAACGTGCGTTTGATATAACAGCTGTTGTTTATATAATATTTATTACGATAAAGTATAACAAAAAAGTCGAGGAAAAACTAACATGAACTTGTTTCAGTCGCCCAAGTTCGCCTCGACTAGTTGGTTTGTACTTCTTTCGATGTTTTTGATGTATGTTACTTTATTTAGAAACTATCGTATATACAACGTAGTATAGGTAAACTGAAATTCAACTACCTACCAGTTAGAACAACACTTGACCAACTTTGACCAGTCTTTCCTATACATAAATTGTGTATTTAATATCTTTAATATATATATATATATATATGTATTTATACACGTGTCAGTTATTTGTCTGTTATAAAAACGAGTTATCCGTACGTTTGTCCATAAAACGAGTTTTTTTTGACAATCGATAACTTTTTTTTTTTTTTATTTTAAATTTACACCTTTACACTCTCCGACAGACGACGCCTAATGGTTTGACAAAATGCACATCATGCACGTAAAGCATCAATTTTCTTTTTTCGTATATGTAATGTTAAAGGAAATGAAGATTTTTTACGAGCGTTTTAACGAATATATATCTGTGTGAATTATTTATTTATCTTAAATTTATATATATTTATAAATATGTGGACAAACCAATGTATAATTTATTGTAAAAATTCTTTTTTCGTTAGTTGTTGAAAAAAAACAGATTAAATACACCCGAAATGTTCATAATATTGTCAATTAATAATCAACGTATATAGTCGATACGATAAAGCGTTTTTAAATAAATAATACAATTCAATTAATTTTTATATATAATTAAATTATTCCTGTGTTTTTTTACCAATGATATCTTATAAAAGCCACAAAATGGTATTATTACTTGCGATAATTTCGTTGCATAAATCCATATAATGATACGAGGAAAATACATTTTAGTATTTTACGATTATGTATATTATATAACATTATATACCAATAAAGCTATATGATAATATATTATAATGTAGTAGGTACTTATGCATTATTTAGTGTTTAAGAATTAATATTTGCCATTTGAATGGTTTTATTATTTAGTTGAAAAACGAATTTCATCGTATTGCGATGTTTGAGACCGAAATTATATAAAAAGATTTTTAATACCGAATAATGAGTGTATTTACGTATGCTTTAAGGACTTGAAAAACGTACCTCGAATACGTATATAGCTATATATTATATTGTATACGACGTACTCCATTTTCGCCATCTTAAAACTTAAAAGCACTCGACGACTATTAACTTTGACCCAATTCAGTTTTAAGATTTATTGCATACAACCCAAGTGCGAAGAAAGAATCGAATACATTTATATATATTTTTTGGTAGTTGCTTTTTCTTCAAAACTAATGAAAGTGTCATCGCTGGGTGGTTTCATTCCTAAAAATTATATGACTCATGTTCTATTGTTTTCTTAACCCACACATAGTTTATTATGTCTACGATATAGATTGTATATTTTCTTTCGAAAAAAAATTGCTTTTCCTTCAAAATAATATTCTTCTCAGAATTTTAACCTGCCGTATAGGCATTGAACAACACGACTCCAGCTAATATAATATGCAGTAATTTAATTTTTATAATAACTGTTAACTAATACATAGTATATAATATACTAAGTATCGTGAAAAACTATCACTTTACTAAGATCGGTAAAATATATTTAAATAATATTACGTATAACATACAATATGTTCCACGGTTGCACGCATATAGTATAGGTACTTACTAAAAATGCATTCAGCTTTAATATTAAATTTTATATTATATAAAACGACCTAGTTGTGTAAAGTTTGTGTAACAAAGTTTTCAAAAGAAATAATTATAGACTCTTCGAGCTCGTTGCCACCTCACTAGGTCAGCGTGTAATTCGTATCGTATAGTTAAAAATGATTATAATAATATTTGTTGAAAACGGCCGTGGTTTCCGTTTCTAATAATAATATTATCACCTCGCGGTAAAAGAGCATAAGCTTAAGATCAAATAATCGGACGAGGCAACGGCAAAGCTGCAGTGACGTCGCTTTAATGCTATTATAACTTCTGTAATTATTTTAGCATTTAGAGAGGTTACAACGTTTTACTATCCGATTGATTTGCAAACGATAACGTGTAAGCGATAGTTTAATATTATGTGTTGGCATTTATGTCGATCGATTGATTTCGTACACGATGTCCAATAATTTTGATATGCACAAAAACCCATTGGAGGTATATAGAAAGTGAGTGAGTTGTGAAAGTGGTGTCGAAAAAGCTGCTTTTTTATGTTATCGCCTGCGTACATTATCATATTTAATACATTTTTCACGCCGCGGTATAACCGCCGCGACGGTAGCTGAAAAATAACGTTCAAAATAATTGGATGGACTCGTTATATAGTGTAGGTACCTATTCAAACATAATATATTATTATGTACATTATAATATAATACTATAATATATAGAATGAGTCTCTGTATAGGTATTCAAGAGTTCGCTGCTCCTCGTGCTTTAAAAAAAAAAAAAAAAGTGAGGGCCTAGTCGTAGTACGTACCCACATCGTTATGGTTTTTATATTTTAATTTAATCTGTTTACGCGGAGACCCGAACAAATAGCCTCTTTGACTCTTCGAAACAATGTGTGTTTCACGGCAAATGACAATCGCCCTGTATAGTGGCTCCTAATCGTTTTCGAGTCTGCCCCGGACGTTTTTCCGCGGTATACGGCTAGGAGGAACAGAGCACGACTACGATTATTCCGAGCTGGTTTAATCGTGCGTGCGCGCGCATGCTTTATACTCGTGTGCATGTAATAATAATATCATGTAACGTGTACAACAGACGTCGTACCCAAGTACTGCGCGCATGATATTCGTGATATTATTATTATTATTATTATTATTATCATAATATACGGGTACTACGGCGACTGCAGCGGACGATTCCGTTTTACACAGAAATTACTGAAATATGACGAATTTCGACTGACGGGGAGGGTGAACGAAAAAAAAAAAATAGGGAAGAGTGACAGAGGGATCGAAATAAGAGGGAAAAAAAGAGTAAAATAAACGGTCGTGTGAAAGGGAGATCATAGTATAGTAAATACACACGCACGCACACAAGTGCGCACAAACACACACAAACTCGCGCGTGCGTGTGTGCCCCCCTTTCATATTGTCTGCTGCTGCAGGGGCACTCCGCTCCCTCGGCGCGGGACGCGTCGCATCTCGCGGGGCCGCCGCCGAGTGAGTTTTCCCACCGCCGAAAGGGAAAGGACGATAATATATTTTTACGGTATACGCGTGTGCAGTAGTGTATATATGTATATACATTTTTTTTTTTTTTATCACGGAGGGACCTTTGAGTAACGGTTTTCACTCGGGCGTGTACGTTTCGCCGTCGCCGCCGGTGTGCACAATATAAAATATTTTATTATTATTATGATTATAATATATTATTATTATTATTGTGTTATTATGTACGCATACGCATAATGATATAATAATAGTAGTCGCACGCACGTCTCGGGGTAAAAAAAAAAAAAAAAAAGAGTGCGGTCTGAAATGGTTGTCGGTCGGCAGCGACGACGATCGTGTGGCATTTGTGACGAGCGTGTGACCGCCGGGTCTCGTCCGAAGTGAAAAACGACGACCCGTCCCGATAATGATAATATACGCGTGTTATCGAAACCGTCGCATATTATTAAAATTATAAGATTTATGAAATGTGATTTTTACTCATAAAATTTAACGCCTGGCGATCGCGGGTCGTCTCGCGGCGCAAAGTCAGAATCGCGGCGTTATTGTTTATATAAGTAAAAAATATGCATTCGACCGGTATGTCGAATATAGCAATCACATATTGCGCGTTTTTACAATATAATATTTTCGTATAGTATATACATATCATTGTAGTGCGTTTATATCGTGCGCTCGTTGTCAATATAATAATATAATATCAAAATAAATTTGTTTTTCCAACGTTAACACTGATCTACCGCGTTTTTCTGCTGCAGATGTTGACGATGCGGAGCAATAACGGTCTGTCCCGAGAACACGACCGGCAGGTCCGGTTGCACTCGGTCCGGACGGACCTGGAGTTGGACATGCCGCCGCGAATCCATTTGCCGGACGGCGAGGAGTACCCGTACGGCAGCATGGCCAAGTTGCATTTGCGGAATTCCGAACAAGTACGTGTAACATAATAACCGTCGTCAAATTGTCTTTAATGTTTTTGATATTGTGCTCGACAAAAAAAAAAATAAGCACTTCGCCGTTGACATGTAGGTACCTATACCAGCCAATCGCGAAAGATTTTATGAGAAAATATAAAAAACTACGACCCCGTTATATAAGCTCTCCGTCGCGTCCCAGACATGTAATTATATATTATGTTCTATACTCTGTCTTCTATATATTGTATTATATAAAGGACAATTTATATTCGCCAATCATAGCTCACCCCCGCTTTTCCCCTTAAAAATGAACGACTCGATCGAATGATGAATATTTTGGAATTTTCAAGTGCACTCGAGGACCATAATTATTTTCCATTATATAGATTTTTATCCAATCTCGGGAGTATTCTGTGGTTATGTGAACGTCTCTTTTTCAGTAAATTGTTAATCAAATTGTTTTTTGAACATTTTGATCTATCGAAAAAAAATGTTTAACAAGCAGTATCTGAGCTATTAAAATGTATGCCAAGGATAATATTATTGTCCTTGAAAATAGTTTTAGAAAACGTAAAAGAGATGTAATATTGGAAATTATAATATTTATAATCCTTGGGCAATTTTTACAAATTAAAAAATTTTTATGGATTACAATATTAATTAATAATAATTTTTAAAATTGGTTAAAATCATTATAACCCCTATATCATCCAAATCCATGACCAAAGACCGATTATTCTTAATATTCAAAGTTAAATAACTCAAAAACTACTTGTTTGGATTTCGATTGAGATTGAAAAAACATTCTCAAAATAGTCGTCTGATTAATAATTTGAGAAAAATCGGCGATTCATTCCCATTTGAAAAAAATAAGTTGGTATCGCCACAATACACTCCTTAAATGGCGTAACGAATCTAAGTAAAAAAATTATAGTACTATTGGTATTCTTGAAAGTTTTGAAAAATGATAAATTCATTATTAAAGAAAAATTAGGCGGAGGTGAGCATTCACGGCGAATAAAAAATTACCTTGTATACAGTATACATAGGTATGTGACTGAATTCCTGTAGATAGAGTGGCATAACAGAAAAATTAACACAAGCTCATAAAATTTTATTTATTTTCTTTGGACAACGAAAACGACACTATTTTTCTATTCCTCTTATGTGCGGGCATAAAAAACTTAAATAAATAAAAAAAAATGATTCCACTCCGCCTATTTCAACAACACTATCAACTATAAAAGCATCGACTTATCTGATGTGTGCGGCGGTACCCGTTTAATTAATAATAATAAATGTCGTTAATCGTCTTTGTCGGCGTATACAGTTATAAATACCACTGACGACGTTCGCTATAGGAGTGGCTCTCCTAATGAAAAGAATGAAAACGGAATATTGCGTTTAGGAGGTATCGTCGCCGTATGGTGGTCAGTATTGCGGTATGATGAATAATCTTAGAAATTAATAGTTCATATTTGCATTTTTTTACCCTTATTGATACCGAAACACCATCATGCAGTCAATATAACTAGTAGTAGGTACTTACGGTTTGTATAATATTATCTATCTATTTCCTATATTATAGTTGGCGTACATGAGATTTTTTTCAAGGTTAGGTCAGACTTCTAGTCAGTATATAATATATTATATAGTTACAAAGTTAATAAAAAATTAAATGGTAGAAAAACTGGACAAAGTTTCCTAATACAGTACCTATATATTATGTTTATTGTTTAATCAATATTACCCATACAGAAATAATTAGCGTAATTAGTGTATAACGTCACAATTAAATTGCTCACGGTGGGTTGTTGATTGTTATTCAATTAGCCGGTCTACAACACGTCTAATCGCGTAGGGGTGGTGAAGGATTTTAGTCTACCACCACCGTCAACCCTACAATGTACTGCATGCACAATACCTATACGCGTACCTATATATAGTGTAAATACAGCGAAACTTTCATTTGAAAACATTTTCTCTGTCTAACGAAATATTTTCTAGAACGTAAAATTGAGATTTAATGCGAACATTTTTTTGTATTGTATTACGTCTATTGCTGTCGTCTAGTATCGAACAATAATTAATGTGGTGTTTCCCGCAGGAACGAGAGATCTACCAAAAGTGCATCAGGGGACCTCCAAACCGGACGATATGGACGTCGACTGCGGAGTGTCGGAAACTGTCGCAGCCTCACAGGTCCAGTTCCGCGGCAGGTCTCACGTCCCTCTCCACGTCCTTGTCCGAAGTGGACTCGGTCACGAGATGTAATAGCGTCTCCTCGAGGTATGTGTACGTATATACATATTAATAAACCAATTATATACTTAATATAATGTAATATACATGTCAGGGATGGAAAATCCGTGGCGCGCGTGCCCAACATGGTACTCGAAAAAATTTCGAGGGTTCCTTATATGTGTGATGATCGGTTATGTTATTTTTTCTATTAAATCTCTCGATAACTACATTTAAATTAAAATTGTTTTCTTCTTTGTTGTACAATTTTTTTCATAATGGCACGTAGAAAAAAATCAAAAAAAAAAAAATCATCTTCTTTTTTGGCACGCAATGTTAGAAAAATGTTCCATCCCTGATATAATATGTCATGTTATTAATATTGTAAGATAAGTTATATGAGATTGTTAGAGTAATTTACGATTCCGCATAACCCGGGTTTTTCTATTATAATCCAACAACACACATATATTATGTCGACCGCCGTATACCAGTTTGTCCTTATACTAGGAAAACCATATGAATGTCCAGGATATGCGGAAAATTCGTCTGTTGTTTTATAAGTGTTTCGATACCGTCGAAATGTCATGACATAATAGTATACTGTATAGTTGCCAGCCGTTGACGTTATAACATCATCCATCGAACGCGTCAACCCTTTTATATAACGCCCCTGCAGAACGCGTAGGTAGTTATTAGTTATATACTCGGACGTTAGATTTCCACAATAATCTTTTCCACTCCGAATGTATAGTTATATCCGAACGATTTTTACTTTCTTTGACGCGCGGTCGTTTCTTTCGGGCTACTTAAACACAACGATAGAACAAAATATGTGTGCCGGTACCATATATAGCTTACAAAATCGTAATGAGTATATCATATTATTTTATAAACTGCCCATATAGGTAGACTGCACGGACCGAAAAAGTATGTGAGCGTCTTATGTGCGTTTAACAGAATATCACCTTGTAGGTATATAATATTATAATCCGGCTCCAGTGGTATAATAAAGTCATAAATACGATTGTGTGTGTGTGCGCGCGCGCGCGCTCATGTATAAAAGGGGGGGAGTGAGGTGGGGTACGCATATAATATAATATACATATGTATTTTCAACTATCGACTCGCGGGATCGACCAGTCTCGAAGAAAATAAAAACGAACTGTGTTTGAGGAGAAGCCGAAAGATTTCAGATACCGGGCTATATCGAGATGCCGAAGAATTTAATAGCGAAACTGGTTGTGGAAAAACAGTATCGCCGCGCCTCGTACACACACACACACACACGCACACACACATAGGTACATTTGTATATATTTTAGGCACTCGTATTATGCCGGGGTCATTTGAAACGCCATCGTCGTGTGATGTTGTAAGACACGACATGGGAAGTGCACGTGTCATAATAAATACGTTTTAAATAATATTATGTAAATTTTTTTGAAACGTTCCATTCGGAATTTATTCGTGCGCGACACCACCGGTCGATTAATATTATATCCTCCACGCCAGAAGACGCCACCGCCGAAATACGGTTCCCGTATAAGTCGTAAAATTTGTATGCTTATAATACGCCTGTACACATTACGTATTATTATATTATATTCAAACATAAACAGACGTGTGCAGTCTTTGGCGCAGTTCACTGCACGCGCGCACTCCATCAAGTATGAAATCACGTCGTCGACAAATTTTCTGTTCGTCGTAATTGAGAACATTTTAGAGGTATTTTATACAAGAGCGATTCATTTAGATTCAGTATGTTATTAATTATTATACATGTCTATTGTGTTCAAATTGAAAATTATAATAATATCCAAAAATTACCTACCTACACTGTTTATCAAAATGGCTTAAATGCAACCGCAAACCGTGTAATTATAGTGTAATACATTTCATTGGAATGAAAATTTAAAATAAAAAACAGCATGTCAATTATAATCTTTATACATATGGGTAGGGAAAGGCGTTTTATTAAAATTCGAGATCCTTGAGAATAATAACTGGAAATTTTAAATCATTACGAAAGGAGTTTTTATTTTCAAAGTAGGTACTTAAACAGTTATATACCTACAGCTATACCTATATATACAACAACAACTACGAATATTACCGTGATTTCTATGAACTTATTCATACCGATGTTCTAGAGACAATTGTTTGGATTTTTTCAGCTTACATAAAAGATATTTGTACGTTTATTTACCAAAAAAAGTACCTCGAACAAAAACAACAAAATTTGAACTCTACATCGGTTAAATTTTAATAATATTCCCGGAGTATGTAAAAACTCTGATTTTTAACTCATTTCATACTTCATCGATGTGTGCGAACATAATATTATGTAAACATTTATCGATTTCACGACGTCGCGATAATGTATTTCAGTACCTATCCAAATACATACTTCATTACTGTTTGTTATGGCGAGTCGGTGCTGTTGCAGCTATCGCGCCCTGCAACCCGCAGCCCGTACATATCACGTGCATGTGCATGTGCAACGTGCATATTGTACAATAACGCAATCGCGGTCTATTATTATAGACCACACGATATTTTTCATCGCGCGCCCTATATAAATACATTATTTTCTTTTACAATGTGTACCTACCTATAATAATATATCGTACGTATTTTTGCAGGTGTTTGCCGAGAACGGAGTTCCCGCAGGTGGACAACATTCAAAGTCTGTCGAGTCTGACCATGGTACCCTGTCTGAGCCACGTAGACAAACAGACGCTAAGCCAATAGTGAAATAATAATGTTATTATAAAGTTGTCTCTAACCGTCTATACTATTACGATAAACATTATACCTGTGTAATAATATATATATATGAGGTGCTACACATTTGCAGAGACCGCTGAAAATACGATATATTACGTTATATATATATACGAACGCTCGTACGTGTATAATGTTTTATACGATACACACACACACACACACACACACTCACACGTCTTATGTATACATATAATTTATTAATTGTATTGTTGTAACATTATTATAATGATAATTATTGTGGCGTAAGGAAGATAAACAACTCGCGCACATACGCAAGCACGCATACATCTATATTCAAACAGTCTTCTAATATACCCGCGTATTATTTGATATTGTATAAAATCTAAAAAATCCCCGCGTGTATCCATCGTATATGTGATACCTATATATAAAAAAAAAAAAAAAAATACATCTCATGTGTGTATGGTAAAAAAGTGTGCAATTATATGATTGCATTTTTTTTTACACATACACATATAATATGATATATAGTATGTATAGTGATTTAGTTAATTTGAACGTTTTTTTTTTCTTATTTTTATTGTATAATTACTGTGCGTACGCGGGGTACAAATTAATATTATTATTGTATTTATCCGTTACTTTCATAACACCTACCTGTGACATCATCTCATACGCGTGAGGTTCCGTTGAAAACACACGGCGGCCAAATCTATCACATATTTTGTATACACGATAATAAGACCGTGGCGTAAAACAATAATATTATGTCTTGTAAACATATACCCATAATTATTATGAAGATATTATAATATATTATTATTGTCATTATTTCCGAATATCTTATACGGTCCGCCGCCGCGTGCTTTCGACGACAATCTTATTAGTTCAAGTGACGAGTCGTATTACCTACATATTTTATTACATACCTATATATATATTATAATCTATGATATCTGCAGTATATTATTATATAATAGGGATATTGTATTAAAAAAAAAAAAAAACAGAAATCGTTAATGTGGGTGCCCCCCCCCCCCAACAGCAGCAGCAGCAGCAGCAACAACAATAACGATACACGATGATTGTTACGACGAGCGAATAATATTAGATTGTAATTAATAATATGTTGATAATATTATGACAAGTATAAAAAAATATAAAGTCCTAATTAGCTTTTATCGACGGGGGTGGGTGTAATTCGTGTCATATATATATTATATATGTAGGTAGGTAGGTACCGCGATGTGTTCGAAGGCGAATAATGATATTATAATAATATTTATTAAAAAAAACGATTGTGCTGTGCTTAATTAGAGTATTATTTTACGAGACAAACGAAAAGCGTTTTTCTATGGGTTTTTTTCCTTTTCTACTTATTGAAGATTACATTTTGAACGATGTTTCTTATTTATTTATTTATTTTTTTTTTATACGATCGGGGCAACGATTTACTATAGTCGGTCCAGGGAGGCTGTCGTAATATTACTATTGTGACGGTTATGAGTTTTCGACGAATTCTCTTACTGTTAGGGGTTGGAAAGGAGGGGAGGGGAGGCCGTCGTCGCGGTCAATAAGAGGTTTTTTTTATCACAAACATAATCTCTGATATAAAAAAAAAAACTGTGACTTTATACGAGTCGTAGTACGACGACAATATTATAATATTCTTCCGTGTGGCGGATAAACGATTAAAATACAAAAAAATAAAAAAAAAAATGTTTTATAAGAACTTTCGGTGTGTCTGTAAAAAAATAATATATTATAGTGAAATGAAAAATATCTATCATATTATAATACTTAATAATATCATTACCGCACGTTTTTTTTTCTAATTGAAAGTTTTCTTCTTTAGTTTTAATAAAAATGCGCTGACGTGATAATTAGTTTCGGGTACGTGTGTGTTAATAAATTTTCCGAAACCAAGCGCTGTCGCTTTTTATTTTTGACGGACTCTTAAAAAAAATGGGTAATAAATTATTATTATTATTACTATATTATTATTATTATTATTATTATTATTATTATTATTATTATAAATGAAATAGTTTCTAGTCATTCGTTAACTTTATTTAGCAAATTGTTTTGTTGTTTCTAATGACCGAAACTACGCGAGAAATTAACAAGTCGGGTCTGTGACTATATTATATTGTGTTGGACAACAATTTACCATCAAATTTTTGTGCGTAATTAAAGTGACTGTACTGTATATTTTATTATATTAGTGTACATATTATTATATAATTAAAATTGTGTTGTACGCAAGTCGGAGTAATATGATTTTGTCATTGGTGATATTTATAGAAATAATTTAAACAAAATTAACTTTTTTTTATGACCGTGCCGTTTAATGTGAAAATGCTTAACTCCAGAATGGGTGTGATGAGATATAGTTGTGGCTATTGTAATAGTGTGAGACATAGTGAATACGAGGGGAGAGAGAAAAGGAATAAATGATAGGTAGTATAATTTTTGACAAAAGACAAGATAATTATTATTCGATAGGTTTTCTAATATAGACAAATAGTAGAACAGTTTTTTTTTTTTTTATTATTATTATTATTATCATGTAAGTAAAGTAATATAAAAATATAGATAATAACATGTTCTTGCGACCGACATTTTTGCAACGTTTATAAATTGTATTTTTTTTTTTTTTTTTGTCATTTTGTACAAATATAATCTCTTTGGTTTTTGTACGATATAATGTAAATTTAACTATAGTTATCTTAATAATATTAATAATCTACATTATATTTACTACCAAAAACACACTTATATTTAGTTTTATTTGTATTTAATTTATTTATTTGTTATGCTTGTATACAAAAACAATATTATAACGATATCCGGTGTGTAAATACAAAAAAAACTAATGTACATTATGTATGTGTAAAAAAACGATGGCATAAATGCAGTGATATGTGGGTAGGGACCCAATTTATTTTATGTAATAATTATTTTGAATTGTTATTTTGGAGCGAACAAGCCACTGAAAACTATATACAAAAAATAATGATAAGAAAAAAAAAATGATAAAAATGAATAAAAACATTTTATTAGCTAATTAAAAAATATATTTCTGTATTGTCAAATGTTTTGTTTGTTAATCAATTGTCTAAATCTCTCCAGTCTTCGTCGGTCGGGGGTGTAAACATCACCCTGAAAGGCAATTCTTGTTCCAGCGCGTCCACCGTCGAAGTATTAAGTGGATTATCCTTGAGATCAACTTCTTTCAAATGCTTCAAACATGATTCCAATGTCCTAACATTTACATCTAAAATGTATAGTCACAAACACAGTATTAATAGTTATACTAATTAATGACGTACATATAATAATATAAAATACGGTAAAACAAATTGCATCTGTAATGCGTTTGTGCAAGTACATAATATAATCACATGATATTATTATTTTTATAAAAAACAAACATAATATACCTTCTATTATTTTCTATTTAAAATAGAAATTTTTAGTCGAATATTATGTATTATGATGTTTTGTTTGATAGGCATGTAACTATTGTCACTTACATCATTGGGATTATAATTTCGTTGGGTGATATAAACTATTCACAGCTGGAAGTATATTATCCCATGCTGTAAACATTCAAACTTTCGGTATATGACGAAATCGTATTTTTTTTATATTTATATTTATGTCGTATTGAACATGTTATTGTGAAAAAATGAATTAAATTAATCTAATTAATTATTTTAATATATCATAACATAAGATGTGCATAAGTTTTTAACTTAAGTGATTTTTGTTTGATGTAACTATATACTGTGGATTATAAATATTAATATTTACTAACTAAAGTCATATTCAATCATAAAGTATAGTTACTTACACCTATGATGAAATTATGTTTCTTCTGTATCTACTTGTTTTTTTTTTTTTTTTAATATTTGTTTATGATTTTTTTTTTTTTTTATAACATTTTACAAGTGTAAATAGATTTTATACTTTTCATTTTAATAAAAAAAGTAATAATAATGGGAATCACGAAGACGTTGAAAATTAATAACAGCAATTTATGCTGGATAGACTTAGATATTTTTAAAACGAGATTGGTAACAAGCACTCGTTAAAATGTAAAAACATTTTCATTTCGATTTTTGGAATTAAAATGAAAACTGTAATGGATCACGAGCACAACAAAAATCATTACTAAATCAATAAGATACTTTTTTATCCTTACAGATTATTTATTCTTACAATTATTATTATCATATAATATGTTATATAATATATATAATCATAGTTTTTAAGTGAATGTTTTCAATTTACCTTTTTTAAATAATACAATTTTAATTAATATAATATATTTCTTAACTCACCAATAATAAAATTATTGTTAGCTATCAAAGTAGTTAGTTCTCCTAAATGAGCAATCGGTTCTGGTAACTCTACAAATGAGTTGTATGAAATGTTCAACTTTTTAAGGTTCTTCATTTCTGACAGTTGATCCGGCAGCTTACTGATTTGATTGTGAGACAAGTTTAGTTCTACAAACAAAAATAATACAAATGAAATAAATTCTACTTGAAACCATGAACATAAAGTAAATACCTATACCTCAGTCTAGGATCTAAAAAATTATGAAATTTATGATTTCTTTTCATCTATTTAATATAAACTAATTAGTAATTAGGTAGGTATAGTATAAATGGAGTCTATATATTTAGGTGTGTATTATATAGTATGGGCAAGCAAACGGTTGCAGTAATCGAATTAAAAGTTATATCAATAGATTCGCTGGCACTATTTGGTAACAGTCGAAGACTTATATTTATCTCGGAATTCAGCCCTTAAATGGTGGCGCTTAAACACATTGAAATTCGACCTTAAAATACAAAAGTCGAATTTCTGTTCTATTATTTCTGGTTGTCAACGATTGCACGGAAAAAGAACTTTGAGTATAAATATTTTATAATATATAATATATTGGTTACTGCGCACTTACGAATATTTCGCTCTTTATCAATTCGCTTACAAAACAAAGTTTGACATTTCATAATTTATTATAATTTCAATGTAATGAAAGTGCGATTATGGTTTTATGTATCACCCGGGTCACCCGGCAGTAAATATTCTACTGGCAAAGCACCACGGTTTATTTTTTCATTGAACGTGGAGTTTTGACAAAGCATTATTTTATATAGACAATTTTACCATCGTCACTTAATCTATTAACTATGCAGTCATGCATACGATTTTTTGATATGTGACATATGCAATGTAAAATACAAGTAAAACTTAAACGGTGTAAAGCAGTGTGTTATGGCTCACTGCAAGTCACAGTGCAGGGACGTATCCAGGGTTTTATTTCTGGGTGAAGGGAGGAGGGGGGTGGAGAGGCTTGTTAAAAGTAATGAAAATTATGCAAGTGATATTAATGATCGTATCCATAAGAAGCAAATAATGTAGTGTATAAATATTTTTCAGGATAGTTCAAAAAAAATTTGAAAATGCCAAATTTTACTGTTTTTGATTTTTTAATTTGGTGCTATATGATAGTACAACCACGTTATTTACTCAAACTTCTCACTTGAGACTATATGTTACATAAATTGTGTCATTTCTGGGACCAAATATCTAAATATTATAACAGCTAGTGATCTTTGTAGTACTTAGAACATGTAAAAAGGCAGCGTGACACAAATCCATCATTTTATAAGGAAAATTTGTTTAACTCATTCATTTCTTTATATTTAGAGATTAATTTCTGATCAGGTGGAACTGCTAGGAGCCTTCCTAGTTCCTATTAATGTTATTTTATGTCTAATGTTCTTATGTCACCACAATTACTTATTATACCTTGTTTCGCATATATATTGTAAATATACTTTTTAAAATAAAAAAAAAAATATGAAAAAATAAGTTTAGAAAATTACATCAGTACAACAAGTGTATCTAAAAATACCTTTTTGTGTTCCATTTATTTTAAATATAATGTATTGTATATACATGTATAAAATGATTTTGAAATGTATAACTACGAAAGATATTTTAACCAAGATTTTTAAATATTTTTCACGATATTATATGTATTATCATATAATATTAACAATAATAACTATGAAGTATGATTATTGATTATATTATTATACACAAAAAAAAGAAAATATAGGCACATTAATTTTAGATCAATTTTTTTCAAACTGAAAATTTAATGTAAAGAAACAAATAGCACTACACGAATGATACAATACTTTAAACCCTAAATTTATGTCACACAAATATAAATCTTTTTTATTATTGGCTAAAATATTGCTTACGCGTTACCAATAGGTAAGTTTAATACATTATTAGAGTCGTGTTATGCTTATTAACTGTTAAGCCTCATCGATACGCATTGTATGCAATTTTACAGTAATTATAGCTACCTATCGAATTAGACCATTTTGGGTATAATAATTATGGTCTATTATTATTAATTGGACATTAGTGGTGCATATTTCTAAAAAAATGAACGGTAACAGATAATAATAAAAAAAAATACTGTATTAGCAATTTTATTTAAAGCAAAGATGTCTTATTTTATTTAAATTTTTTCAGATATTTAGGGTCACACCCCGTAAATAGATACCCCACTGTCGAAATGTCGTATTTTGATTATAGCGGAGAGGGGGGCTCACTTGAAGTTTGGATTAAAATGAACTATTATCATTACAAATTCATATAGCAATAGGTATACTTTATAATATAACGATACAATAAATACATTGATTAAAATTGTGTTTATGTTTTTTTTTATTATATAAAAACTATAAAGTAATATGGAAGTGACTATAATGTTTAAAAAGAAAGCGTATTAATGATCCAACTAACTTTTTTCGACTACCACGTGATTGATGAATCACCCTGTATGGTTGTATAATATTTATATATTGTAGGTACCTAATACCTTTAAAATATATATTTTTAGGAATAAAAAATAATTTGATGGACTGTAGTCAGTATAGGTAAGTAAACATAGTTTCGAACGCATTCAATTATCTAGAAAAACTGTTCGATTTGGTTCAAAATATCATATAACATTATTACCTACCTATTTATGACCTATCTTCTGTTTTTGTAAACAATATAAAACGCCGGGAAGAGTTGATAAATCATCGTTTTCTTGTCATCAACTTGTTGATCTAGTGTTAATGTATCGGGTAACGACTAACGATTTCCTAATTAGTTTCCGAGTAATAGATAGGTATGTATGCCATAATATCCGATAGTAATTTAATCACATTCATAGGTTCTGTTTATGTGTGGATATAATATTACGATATTATAACCACTGAGATATGTTACGAACGTGCAGGTAAAAATCGTTTAAATGTCATCGTCTGTTTTTTTTTTATATTCTGCACTCGGTAACGCGGTAACCGCAGGTGCACATATCATACACTGTTGCAGCTGGCCGTTTAAACTTTAAATGTCAATGTTTTTCTATTTACGTATCAATAAGAATACTATAATTGGTACCTATACGACTAGTTGTATAAATAATATATGGATAGACACGTATAATAGTAAGCACAGCATCTACTGCAGTGGCTGCATAACTGAAGATCGATCGGTTTTCGAGTTTTTTTTCTTTAACAGTACAGATACGTAGTATTAATTGTTATTTTATTATTACTAACATATTGTTATTATAAATGCAAGCAAATTTACCACGGGCCCACTTGAGTGGCGACTGGGGGAAGGGTAGGGGAATCGACCATCACCCCTCACTAGGTACTCCCACTATGAGTAACTATCGAACAATAGTGACCGCCCCACGGAGATCTACAACAAATAATGAATTCAAATCCCTCTTATAATTTTAGAGTACCTATAGGCGTTATAGCGGGTTGAGTGTTTGACCCACTAATTGATATAACTCTGAAGCGAGCAAAATAATTCATTATTATATATATAACTGATGTTTTCTTACTCTCTTATATTAATAACAGAAATACGGGTAACAATATTTTAATAACGCTGTAAAAAAAAAAAAAATGACCCAGAACGGTTTGGAGGGATTTAAACGAAAATATGCGTTACTTATAAAAACTTTTTTGTTATATCCGGCTTTTATGGATGCATTAATAAAAGTTTATTTTTATATACCTATATGAATATATAATACGACCGACCTGGGCACGCTGCAGCTGAGCTGCGTCTTTAATAATATCACCATTGTTTTTTTCACTATTGTTAGGGTTTTTTTTTTCCTATCGTACAATCGAAACTATTTGGTCGGAATAGATATTTTATCTGACGGCACAAACGCTTTCGCAAAACTATACACCTGTTGTCGCTGAACTGTAAAAACACATTCGAGTTCAAAGAGTAAAATTAATTATGCATCGCCAGATTATACTCTGTGGTCTGAATTATTATTCGTTACAGATTATTATTATTTTTGTTTGGCGTCCATTGCATCGCATTGCACATGGCGTGCAGCTGGGCACGTATATACAACACACACAATATAATAATAATAATAATAATACCTCAATCCAACGCATACATTAATCGCGTAGATACTTTGTGGCGCATTTGACATGATTAATATACTTATTAATAGGCAGGCTACAAGTCTGGCAAAGTGTTCGTTCGTCGACCTGAGAGTCGCATGAAGTATATAATAATAAACTCGCCTGTGATGGTCGGAAATCGTTCGGTAAACTTCACCGGTAGTTTTGAAATCACATTGTTCGACAGATCGCACGTGACCAGTTGCGTGTTTTGCATGAGTAGGTAAATCGCGTCGGGGATCTGCATCAGCTGACATTCGGACAAATCTGGAAAATAAAATGAAAATATCATTATGACGTCTTTCGGCGTGACACGGCCGTTTTTTTAAGGTCCGACGCGAGAAGTATAGGTACAATACGTGTGCGCGCTTCACTACTTCAGTGTAGATACATATGATATTATATTATATTACTATGTACTGTGTATGTATGATATCTGCAACCGTCGGACGTGAGACTTGCAGGAAGTCCAGATGTAGACTGTTCGAGGTCGCGGTCACAATAATAATTATCATATACATACTATAATATGGCGGAATATCTTTCCGCGCTAGTCTGTTCCGATGGCCATCACCCATATATGGGTGCATAATATCATTTGACGTGAAACCGGAATGGCAATATAACAATGTGTGTGTGTTGTGTATCTATTTACACACAATTCATCAGCGCCGTCGTCATCATCACGCCACCGTCGTCGATTTGTTGTGAGATTCGTGATTGAAACATATATAATATTTACAATCGATAAGAAACTATATATTGTAGGCAGGAATAAAGGTAAATTCTGCGCCGCGTTTGTTTTGCAAACAATTATTACCCAATTCGTTGTGCGTTTGTTTACTTAAAGCAGCTTGGAAATCGTTTTGAAATTTAATAATTATTGTTTCTGCTTACATCCACGACGGCGGATTGATTTGATTTATAGACTCGTGTGTGTTATTGAGTATACCTACCTACCTACCCGTAGTGTTGATTTTAAAAATATATCACAACAATTATTTTAGCATTATTTTTTTTAATAAATCCAATACGATTTGAACATTTTGTATCACAAGTTTTCGGTTTAATATACGCAGTGACGATAATATATCACAAATGTCGTAAAAGTTGTACAGTAACAGTTGCGTTTGCGGAAACGCGTAAATTGTCACGGTCAGATCTGTTTATGCATTAAAGTTTTTACGCCGTAAAAATGGATATATTTATAGAAATATCATTGTTACAATAAAATATGTACTCCAGAGAATTATTAAAGGCAGAATCGAGACTTTGAAGTGATAAATGTTTTTATCTTTTTAAAGGATTGCATAGTAAATATTCGACCAATATTAATAAGATAATTCTCATAAAATTCGAATTATACATCACCAGTAAATTATTACTAAATTGAAAAACTACATTTTTGATTTTACATAATAATTTATTGTGTCGAGTACGCGTTCACAACGATTCTGGGTTTGTTGTTAACAATAGAGTATTTATCACGCGGGCATCAAGAACACTTTCTTTCGTTGTGGTAATATTAAAAAAAAAATAGGCAACGATTTTAGCGTTGATATAACGGCGTTATATTACAAAAAAAAATAAAAATAATTAGATCGAATAATGTGAAAGCGAGGAATCTAGCACATACAGCGAATATGCGTAATATTATATTATAAATTCGAAAAATTAATAATTTGTTGAGAGTACACGGTGTTCGGTGTGCACGAAAAATAATTAAAAGATAATTCAAATAACACGTTATACAATATAGATATATCATTAAAAGTCATATGTATACGCAATATGGCCCTGTTATAAAAATATTTGTTATGGGTAAGCAGCAGTTGTGCCCATTTTCGCTTACATATTTACCTACAATAAGCGGAAGCTATGATACGAACAAAAAAATTCGTCAGAGGTCAGCTGTCGC
Source organism: Acyrthosiphon pisum (assembly GCF_005508785.2). Classification (NCBI taxonomy): domain Eukaryota; kingdom Metazoa; phylum Arthropoda; class Insecta; order Hemiptera; family Aphididae; genus Acyrthosiphon; species Acyrthosiphon pisum. Next base: position 23,332,053 of record NC_042496.1, read on the forward strand.
ACGTTTTTCCGCATACGATTAGTAAAAAAATATCAATCATTTCGTGTGGCCAAGTCTACGCGTTTAATCTACCTATAACTTTTTGACGACACGCGTCAGCTATTTATTTTTTTTTTGCTTCCGATTGTAACGACAATTTAATCATAATTCATAATACATTACACAACCTGTCGGAACTGGATTAATGATCGGTCGACACGGCCCATCGACGCGTTTTTAAATTATATTTGAACACTCCGTATACGTAATACAGTGCACACATAGTTATGCCCCAACAGATATTAGCGCAACGTATTAAAGAAACCATACGGTTACCGAAGTCCATTGTCTTCGGTATCGTCGTATACCCAACTACCAAAACCTCGTGGTATCTCCCGCAGTAGCGGACTACCCCTATGTTTCTGCAGGTGTCCACCACACGTGTGGTCGCAAGACCTCGCCTTTAAGCGCGCTTACCCAGGTTGTGGCTCTCCTGCGCCTCGTTGCACCGGTTAACCACTCGGATGACCGCGTTCCCCGCCAGTCTGGTGGACACCAACATGACCGCGGTCTGCTGGCCGTCGTCCACCTCCACCTCGGCGGCTTCGATTTCCTCTTCGATCGGCGGTCTCATGATGTCTGCGGTGGGCGTTTACTGCGGCTCACGTCGAAAACAATACAAATGTATAATATATTTTAATATTACAATTACAATTATTACGACGATCCGCTGTACTTCCGGTCGAGGGGACGAAGGGGGAAAAAAACGGACGCGAACTGTGAAACGAAATTCGAAGCGGACTCGTCGCGTCGGGAAATCGGAAAATCCAAACGGCGCGCGACGGCAGACTCGACGACGCTGGAAGATATACGCTCCGCTCGCTATGTATGTATATTATAAGTGCGACGACAACGCGGTAAGTATATGCGATAAACGTGCGACAACAGACGGACGGCGACCCGCGGCGACGGCACCGATGACCGGACTGTACGGCAGCCGTTTGGTTTGTGACGATGTCCGGCCGATCGCAGTGGCCACTACGCGTACAATTTCACATTATGTGTAATGCGTCATCGTCGAGGTTGTCGTTCACCTCGAGCGTGCTGCAGTTATGTTTAGCACTTGTTATTTTTAGGCGTCCGCTTCAGGGTTGCTTAAACTCCGCGACCGCTCCGGCAACGAACGCGCGTGCGTCTCGATTTTCTTTGTATCGGATGATGATAATAATGATGACGATGGCGATATTGCGCGTTTGCGATATACCTAGGAATTGAATCAGAACACTCTCCGCAGTGGTTTTCCGGTCAGATATTATTGTTATGGTAATATTAATAAATTATTTTGCCGCGTAAAAACCGAACGACAGACAAAAGAAAAACCACTAGGTCGACATCGCCAGAAATAACTGCGAATATATTTCCTTAGTGTACAGCGTCCGTCGTCGTGCGATGATAATAACATTAATAATATTATGTTCTCACACGAGAGAAGAAAGGAACTACGCGTCGGGTATTGGATTTGGCCCGCGAAATGTGAATATCGTACACCGCAAATAAATACCACATAAATCAGACGAGTTTGTGTCACAACAACTACGGTACCTAATGTTATTGTTATTGTTTTGAAAGCGTACATTTTGAATAGTTAAAACGGCAAAAACTAACACGAACGCAGCTTCCAAACTGTTCAATCCAATAGGTTAGTTGATTTAGGGTGTATGATTATTAGTAGGGCTCGGAAATCGACGCCCTTAAAAACGTTAAAAAACGACCCGGAAAAATTCAAATAAGACATAAAAATGACAAAAAATAACCTGAAAAAATTACAAATATTTGTTTTAAATTCATAAAAATAGGTAATTACTAATTTACTAAAACACGACAACGAAGAATGTAACCGGCGAGATAAAATCTGATAGGTACTAATCTTAGTCCGTGGTGATTTCCAAGTTTTAAGTTATCGGCATAATGGTGGACAAGAAATGATAAGAAGTTAACTAGTGTATAAAAGCTATTGTGAATACTAAAACAACAAAGTGAATACAGCCACAGTCGACGACTTTGATTTTAGTTTGAATTTAGGATGATGTGTTATTTTAAATTCTTATGGTTATAGATAAGAAATATAATTTTCATTATTCTTTATTTTTTATTACACTTGTTAATAAGGTATAAATTGAATATACTATACTATAATAGTACGAATTAAATATAATTATGATTGTAATTATTATGATTCATATTATAAAAGTTGATATGTGGCTCGGCGCGGTGCTGTGGCTGAAATCAATCACGCAACGTGATTGAGAGTAACCAACGACCGTTGCCACTATAGTTCCCGGATGGGTGACCATCCGAGTTCATGGGGAGAAAACCTTGCCAAACATACACGTGTTGCCAACCAATCATTCCAACCCTATCAACCGTTACAAACGTAATCCTTACAATAGCTAATGGCCATAGTTGGCTTTAGACCAATAAAAAAAAAAAGTCAATTTTCCATAGTATAATAGGCATTGACTTAAAAATAATTTTTTTACATTACATTACAGAAAAAAATTATAATTGTAATTATATATTATGTATTATTATGATTTATAATTGTAACCAACGAGATTTTATTTTTTTTTTAATACATTTTAATATAATATTATATAGGTAAGTATTATTTTAATTTAGTAAGACTCAGGAATATTTTCGAAACTCCTTCCTCCGCAAAATCAAAAATGCATATTATATTATATAATATATACATGGATATAGCCCGCAGCAGGTCTCGCGAAAAAAAATGTACATTTTTTTTTTTAAATATTTAGGACGCTGTTCGCATGAATTTCTAAGCCAAGTTAACCTTTAAAATCTAAATTACACGGAAGGCAACAGAACGTATTTCCATCCCTTTTTCCTAGTAAAAGTTACCATATTCCAATTTTTTTGTTGTATTTATGTTATCTACAGTTCCCGTAAATTCTCAAGGTAAGTTTGAAACTACCTCAAAACCCCTTCCATCGCAAAATAAAAAATGCATAAAATACACGGAAAACACCAGCGACAGGTCTCGCCAATAGCGCTCTCGATAGTATATCAATTGGCATTCCTAAAAAATTTGTTCTTAAAATTATTTCTAAAATATTACTTTATAATACTACCACCACAAGCCTTGGCTTACAGGAGTAGATATATTCTTTATCAATGTATATATTTACTTCATGTATTTGTATCTTATAAAGAAATGTATTAAATAAAAAAAAAAAAAAATAATACCAACGGACGCGTGGACATGGGCGGTCACGCACAACTTCTATTATTTACATAATTTAAAACAAAAATTATTACTGCCATTATTTATAATTTTAGCTTAGCATATTAAGTCATCCTGGTACTCTTCATTACTGTCATATAACCAATATTATTACTATAATAATAATAAATAATAATATAAATATAATATAATATTATTGTTATTATTTAATATCATATCTATTCATAACTTTGTATAAGTGTGTAACACTTCAAACTCCCACTTCCACACAGCCGACGGCATGGAAGTGGCCAACTACTGTAAAAGTTATCTTTATATTTTAAATGGTAATCCATAGTTGGAAAATAGAAATATATTATTATTATTACATAAATGCGACGGATGTACGCGTGTCGTCATCACTCGTCGACGTCTGTCGCTCGGTCTAAGTTTGACATTATCTTATATGTTTGATTTCAGAGCCAATAAAATTATTTCCGTCCGTAAACCGTGCAGTTTCGATATTATCTCAGTGTTCTACGTAGGTACTTGCCTTTTAAAAAAAGGGACGGTGATCGGATATACGTACGAGGAAACCTGTAGACAACGAGGTTTATATATAGGTACTTATACCGAATCGCGCCGCGGTATGATATGAATTATAAACCGATGGTCGTATTCTGCAGATTCATTCCGAACTAGAACCGACGATTATAATAGGCGGGCGCATCCCAACGCGCCTCAACAAATCTAAAAGCGCTAATCTAATTTATTTTAAGGACGGTCGTCGTCTATAGCTTAGCGCGTGCGAAGGTGAGACGTAGTATAGGTTTGAGCGCGTGTCACTCTTGCGGGAGATACGACAGAATGGAAAATATACATGAAAATGTGTCTAAAATTAAAAATGTCTACGTGCAATACGCACAATATAATATATTGTTTCATCGGAGATGCATTGAGATATAAACTAGAAAGAAATCTAATTATCTCCGAGTGTCGCACAACCGGTAGGTACCTATATTATAGTTGGTTTTCGAAATTGTCGCGTGCGAATGAAAAGCGATCGTCACAATATTGATTTGTAACGACTGTTGTTTAAAAATTGAAAACTTCGTCATCTTATTTTCCGAACAATAATTATTACTATTCTATTGTTGCAGGTATCACGCGACAATAAATCGGCATTCGGGTAAGTTCCGTAATAGACTGCAACCACCCCAAACTGTGATGAGGTCTTACGGTGGAAATAATAATTTGCTCATAAAATATTTTGTCCGTGAGTTTTCGAGCGTACCTATAGGTCTTTGGCGTATTATCTACTCGTATTTTCCGGTTGACTGATTAAATTTGACATTGCAAATAACCCGATAAAATGTACCACGGATAAATCAGTGGATGTATTTGCAAGTATACAACTGCAAACGCCCATGTTGACATGTGCCTAGTTTTCATGTGATACTTGGGGTTCACATACCTATAGGTAATTTGTCCCTTGTACTCCATGTAAAAGCGGGATCGCGTTGTAGAGACGATGAACACGATAAACACAATAGGTACGGTATTAACGATTGAAAGGCTATTGTATCGGAACATGATGCGGTAATTCAAACGCAAATATCAATTTTATTTCAATCAAGGCATTAAATATTGGGATTTAATTTATTTTTAAATCGTGCGCAGTTGTCTCGATGTTTATCATTTTATAATGAATTGTCCGAAAATTGGAAATATCATAATTTTATTGGCTAGACGACACATTACTGTTTTATATACTGTTGGAAGAAATCACGTGATTTCAAATGAGCGTGTAGTTTGGTGCCCACCACAATATTAACGACTTCACCAAACTGTGATAATGTTTAACGATGCTAATGTGCACGGAACATCGTGATTGAGCATTGCTCGTTACACATTTTTTCAACGAGTTTTCATGTGTAGGTACCTATCGTCTTCGGTGGACCAACTCGTATTTTCCTGATTAAATTTAACTCTGGAACTAACCCGACATAAAACACCGACACGAGACCAACCGACCCAGTAAAACCGATAAATTAGTCGGTATTTGCAAGCATACAGCGAGCTCAGCCCATGTCGACTGTTGTAATACGTGTCAAGTTTTCACGTGATACAGGGTCACATGGGTAATTTGTACGATGGATACTTCTGCAGCAATTCAATAATGAGATCGTTTTGCAGAAACGTTGAACACGACAAACACGGAATACGATAATTAATGGATGGGAAGCTGTTGTCACGGTGCTAATTCAAATTCAAATGCAAATTCAAATTTGATTTTAATTAGATCCCGAGTATGGTATAACATAGGAATTTAACTTTTAAGTTGTGTGCTCGACTAGATATAAATCATACCACTGATGACCTGCAATTATTAAGTAGGTGATACAACAGGTGGAATTTCGCATCAGAGAGCTTTAATTCCACTGGCATCGTTCGGATTGACAATAACTTTCAATCACTAAACAATTCGTTACAAGAATTCGATTGTTTGTTACAATGTGAACACATCAATTTATTTCCATATAACATTGTTTTATCAATAAACTTGTTTTAAAAATTATACGTTACTGTTATTTGTTACATACTAACAATTATTTTAATATACATTATGCGCCGACTAGATAAATATTAAATACAAAATATTATGTTTATACTGTAATGATAATAATATCAACGTTATTGTTGCTATTATTTTTTAGGTTATGTTTTTATACATATTGTAAGTTATCGCCGAGAACTTCTCACTTCTCAGTATAAAAGACACATTAGTAATGTTTGTTAATTTAATAATACATATTGTTAAAATAATATAGTATTGTTCTATGTTGTTGGTACTATATATTATAATAAACACACATCCGTAGTATACTAACAGATATTATACAGTAAATTATTGCGATAATTATTAGAATATTTGAAATAGTTTAAACGACCATCGCATTCGACGTTGTGAATTCTTGGCAAAGAAAAACATACTTTCCTTCAAATATTTGTATTTGAATAGCACAATATGACACACATGTGAATATGTAATGCGATGAAAATGTAAATGTCAAAATAAATAAATAAAATTATCAGAATCGGTTATACACGATGGTACTTGTGACACAAACAAAAAGTGTTTTTTTTTTTTTAATATTTATAATTAGTTTAAATATTATGCGTGTATTATTATAGTTTTTAAAATGTAGATGTATAGTGTATACCTATATTAATATTTTTAAATTACAGCAAATATTTATTAAAACTAAATATAATAGGTTATTATTATCACAATTAGTTTTAAATAAATCAACTGCATATAAAATACAATTTTTTTTTTTAAAAACAAATCAATGTTTAAACATGGTAATATGATTAAAAAATAATTATACATTTTTTTTTTTGTAATAATGAAATTTCACAGTCATTAATTAATAATATCATATCAAATTTAGATTCCTAGTGGAGCGATAAAAATTTTCTGGTAGCAAATTGGATCTAGTTGGCTCTTTTTTTTGAGGGAGGGGGAGTAAAAATTTCCAATAGTTTTCTAAAGCGCCTGGCAAAAAAATTAAGGCAAACTAGATTATTTATAAGTTTATCTTCCTTAAATAAAAAAAAAGTTTTCTAGAAAGTCACATTTGTTTTTAATGAGCGTTTGAAGTTAAAATATTTACGGCATTGGATATTTATCCGTAAAATAACTATTTCTCCTCAAATAATTTTCTTATTTAGCCGTTATTCCAAAACGAAGATAGTAGTAGCCGTAGATACTTGACATTTTCACAAAATATTTATAATAGCATATTCTAATTTCTAACTTGATATAACTTTTAAAATATTTTATTCTTTTTCAGACATTTGTAGCGACATATTTTGACATATTTTTATAAATATCGATAAACATTTTTTCACTCAGTCAAAAAAATGTATCATTTAATGCGATGTTTTTCATATAGGTATCTGTCATTATATCTGTTCAATAAATATTGAAAATCCATAGGCACATTTTTTTTTATAAGTATTTGAAGGTCAAATTTTATCAATTTTTCAAAAACAAGAAAATTTAGTACTTTAATGAATATTTTATACATGGTCAACAAATTGTTAAATCTTCAATTTGAATAGTTAAAGCTCAAACATTAAAAAAAGGTTCCACATAATTACATAAGTATTTCAATGACATCGTAAAAATTACGGTTATAGTTAAAAAATTGTATCTATTTACAAAAATAACATAATATTATTATTGTTTTAGTCCTTGAAAATTATTTTGACGTTTGTTTTAACTGTACACCAGTACTGTATGAATTATACTAAAAGAACATTATATAATAAGTAGTAATTTTCGAACACACTATAATAATGTGCTACAGGTCTTAACACACATATATATTATTTTGTTTATATACAATTATAGGCATGTAGCCAACATTTTCTTTACGTTGGAGTTCTATCAGACGACCTTCTAGATTCTTTATTATGTGCAGGACATTGTTTTTCACATTTTTATGGTAAAATTTGTATGATTTACAAGTCTTAAATTCCGAGTATATACGAAATATATTATAATGATTTAACTTCAACATGTTTATTTACTTATCATTCCTGCATAGGCAGTTTTTTCATTAACTGATTAAAGATAATCTTTTATTAACCTAGTATACTAAGTTTAATCAGTATATTTATAGGTTGGTCTTGTTTAAAATTTTAAAATTATCAAAAGCATCTTATGGTTCATCAAAGATATAATTATTAATGGCTATAGGCAGTACATAATAATATGAACTATAAACTTACTATCCTCGGCGATGCATATTTATTGATTCAGTTTTAAGTTTCCATTAAGTATTCGTTGCAGAAATACTCAAACATATTTTTTCGTAAAATATTAATGGTTTTTTCGCTTTCCATCGTATAATGGAAAACAATAAACATTTATTTTTTTGTAAGTGCTGAGATTATTGTTGGTAAAAAGTAACAGTTCATGTCCATAGGCCATAATTGAAAAATACGAAAAGTGTGTTGCAGGGGAATATATTATTATGATTGGTGGATTTAAAATGATTAACATATAGCACTGTATCAACACATATGTAATACAATGTTATAATTACAGTGTTGAGCTTCGAACAAAACATAGTTGTGGGTTTTGAATTATTAATAAATAATATTTATATTCATCCATATCAACGGATTGGAAGTAATAGCAGTACATTATTATATTTTAAACAAATTGTATAAGAATAAATATAGAAATAAGTTCATTATTTAAGTAGATATTCATGATACTTTGGAGTAGATTGAATTATTTCTGAATATGTTTTAATGGGAGGAAAACCAATTATAGAGTGAACATAAGAAAGTGGATAAGACGTGATTTTCAAAACTTTTAAAATCAAGAAATCATTAGATAAAATATATTTTGAATTCTTGAATAATTTATTCATTTTATATTTTTATGACGGTATTATATTATGTTTTTTAGAACTTTTCAATTTAGTATTACGATATTTATAAAACAAAAAATTATTCCACTGTAAGTTTTGAGATTTAGATGTTTTATTCATATTATAGTATTCCCCTTCTTGAAAAAAATATTAATTCACAATTCTAGTATTCATATTTTTAAAAATATGATTTTTTTCAAACCTATAAAATATATTTTTCAAAATTTGTTTTTTTGTTGATTTTAAGACTAATATTTTGTATTAATATTGACAAACTATTCAGAAAAACAAATAGTACAATAACCAATTTTGATTACATTTTAAAGTGACGGGAATAACCGGAGGAAAAATCTGAATTTGGAAAGATCTCAGTAATGAGATTTATAGATAAATTATAAAATATGCTATATTATCAGTCCATTATCTACCAAAACGATTTAAAGAAATAAGTCATAGATTTATAGTAAATATTTTATACATAAAATAGAATCTCGTTCCATAAAACAATATTATGCCTTACAGTTCAAAAAAAAAAAAAATCAACAAACTAAAATAATAAATCTTGTTATAATTGATCTTTTTATGTTTTAACTTTTTAAATATTAAATCAGAATGCTTTTAAAATTTGCAAAGTACCTACTTTGAAACGTGAAAAGGGAATTCAATATTGTATATGAAACTAAATTAATTAGTGAGAAATCACAACTTATATTAATAAAGCAAGTTTATGTTTGTAAGGAATTTTGAAAAATATTTTACTCTTAAGTCATACTGAAAGTGAACGTATACCTACTATATCGTAATATACATTATATAATATAGTTTTTATTACAAGCAAATAATTACAATGACGAAAAACTAAAATTAAGATTATGAATAGGAGATTATGACTATTATAGGCATAATATGCAATTTATTATTCGTAATTAAATAATATACTTTCTAATATTGTTATGAATTATGATTCTTATTTTTAATATCTAACTTAAAAATATTCTATTGATTCGGACGTACAATTTTTTTTATAAGACAAGATATTTACAAAATATAAACGAAAAACGATTTTAAGCGAAAACAGCCGACCAGCCAACATCACTAGATAAGTATATTTTATGAATTAGTCAGCGTAAGGTATTTTATTTTTATATTGCGTTAATTTGTATACATTTCTGAAAACATTGAATAATATGTTATAATATTAATATTACATATTTTTTTTTGTTCAAGCAGTTTACACGTGAGTAACCTTTCATTAAATTTTCAAGCCTTGACTATACAAATTGAACATTTTATTATACATTTCTACTACAACATGGTTTGTATATTTTTTTAGTAAAGTTTTTTTTTTTCTAATTTCTTCTTCCAGTAGGTACTATCCAAAATATTATTTTTGAATTATTTCATCTGAAAATCCCAATATTATAAAAATGTGTTTATCCAGACATCTAGCCGTTATTTAAAATACTAAATTAAACACCTGCGGCTATATTATACGGTTTCGTACCTATAAATAATGTTTTTACAAATCATATTCCGATAACTATAACGTAGAACTCTCAGGGGAAATCTAATGCCTCCTTGTTAGGTGAAAACTTGAATTTTATTTTATTCCGATAATCAGGTTTTATATAATATAATATATGATATAAAATAATGCTTCTAAAAATGTTCAAAATATTTTCAACTAATGTTCAGTAAAATATGTACTACAACACTTCACTTCTTAAAAATCTCCAAGTAGAACGTCGTTTGTTTTTATGTAAACGTGGATTCTTTGGAACGAAGCCAATTTTTTACCTTTAAGTTATATTGGTTTTTTTTTAAATGAAACTGCTTATTTATATGCATACATTTATGTTGCCAAAACTATTGAAAATTTGGAAAAATTGCAATTTAAATGAGAAAAGTCTATCAATATATTACGATATTGGTCGTATTTGACAAGATTATTATTATTTTATTATTTTTATTGCAAATTGGAACATAGCATAAAATTATAAAAAACTATTAGAGTAAATACTGTAACAAAAATAAAACAAACACACGGTACATATTTTATATTAAACAAATGGAAGTGGAACGTGGAAAAAGAGAAAATTGTTTTGTTACGAATGAAAATTTAATTCTATCGAATGTTGAGTATACTAAAGATGATGAATGATAATATATAGGCACACGAATATCATAATGTTATATAATGCAATTACTAATTACGTATGAGAAGTAAGTGTTTGTTTCATTTAGGTAATCAGACCATATTTTATGTTAAATCAGATATTTATTACAATATAACTTTACTTTGAAAAATATTAATGTTACATACAGTATATACAGTATCAATAATTGATGTTATAATAATATATTACTCTGATAAAGTATAAAAACAAACGTACGTGTTTGAATTGTAATAATACTTAAAAAAAAACCTATTGGAAAAATATTAACGTTTAGATTGTATTCAGATTTAAGTAAAATATAAATAAAGCAGACAGAACAAAAACCATATTTAATGAATCCATACTTTAAGTATGGAATGGGCATGAATTATTACAACTTATATATAGATAAAAAATATTAAGTTGTTAAGAAGAACGATAATTTTTTTAAAAAAAATCTCATTAGTAGTTAGTTGTTTTTAAACTTTTGAGCTTAACTGCTGTTACCTGACTTCGACGTATTTCACATTTTCACTGTATGCCATTGGTGTAATTTATATTTTTCTCGTTTTGTGCCTATGTATTTTACAAGATTGCAATTGTACTATACGAACAGAGAAATCCACTTGAATGGTACTTTACCTCTCATGGAGTAACCCTACATAAAAAAATTCGTTCAATCAATATGCGAAGTAGTATACACAAAAAGTGCAGAAAAAAAAAATCAAAAAACATGTTTTAACCATTTGAAATCTTTTATACAAAAATGAACATAATAGTATTAAACTATACATATTGATATTACTAACATGACGTATAAAAATCAATGATAATTATTTAAGTAGTTAAACGAGTGTTATTGGGTGGAGAGTGAACATGGAAATTTAATACAATAGTAAATATATCGATTAGAAAAGCTTTTGGTGGGAATTAATTTTAATGAGCTGAGCTTTTTGAAGGATCTGTAGGATGATTTTAATTTGGTTAAATGTAATTAAAAAAGACAGTAAATAATAATTAAAATACAAAAACATTTAAGAAATCAGTGTTATATGTATTTTGTGTTAAATTGAACGGCACCGCCATAATTTGTATCATTATCAATGTATCCATTGAGAACATTTTCAATAAGAGCAAAATGTTCAATACAATTTCAAAAAAAACGTTTCCATTTGACCTAAAATATATGTATGATAAAGGAGAAGGGATATGTTCGTTATACATATTTATATTTTCTACATTATTGTTTTAAAATCACGTATTGCGTTCCATTAATTTTTGAAACATTTATTACGAAAAAATAGCAATACGACATAAAGAACAATAATAATTCGAATGCGATGATTGAAATGATGGGTTTCGATCAAACAAAAGTATCAATCAAAGTGGTTCACATGTATCGAATAAATAGAGGTCTATCACGTGCATTGAAAAATGTGATACCAAAAGTATTTTACCGTTGTTGACAAATCGTGTTCATTAGGTACAATCAAAGCTTACCTTTCTAAATAAATATTCAGCCGAATATTTGATGCATTCGTCTTTGTACATGACGTGTATACTTCAATACTTGTTTACTGGAACGTATATAACCCGTAAACAACCACAAATATTGTCTATTATATTGTTCCTCGGTGTTGTCTTATGAGAACACTGAAGAGGGCTGATTTAAAATTTAAAATAATATAAAGGATGATTCACAGAGCACGCTCATCCCATTGTTTTCCTCAACAATGCAGCTATTAAAAATCTGATTTTTGGAAATTAAAATATACCTAAAGATCACGACGTTTTCAAATTCGTGATATTTTTTTGTTCTATCTAGAGCGTGTTCTGTTGAGTTACAATCTGCTATTTTTTCAAACGAGAACTTTTCAACTATAAATTATTTTGCGGATAAATTGTCTGAAAATGTCGGTGCATCAAAATTCAAATGAGTAGTTTTTGAGTCAAGTACTTACTTTTATGTACCGAAGAGAAAAGGTCCACGATGATGGATGTGAAAGATGATGCGTAAATATTATTAATCCATCAAAATGTATAATTTTTAAAAATGGTACACGCATAATAAATATTAGCTTTAATATTACGTCCAATATAGTTTTGAAATACAATTTTTATTATCCTTGTTATATAATAGATTTTAATAATATTGAGAAACTACTCGTTTGAATTTTTAATTAGGCACATCAACATTTTCAGAAATATTATCTGCTTAATAATGTACAGTAAAAAGGAGGCTCTCATTTGAAAAATAAAAGTTTGTATTGTCATTGAACACTCCTTAATTGATGAAAAAAAGTTCCAAAAAAATTTAAAATATATGATATTTAAGAGGACGTGCTACGACGTGCTACCCGCATGTTTTGTCTCCGTCTTACAAACGTAGGACATAACCAAAAACTGTTTTGCTGGTAACAACTTTACTCTCTGTGTATTTATTGTTGAATTACCAAAATTCCATAGCGAAAAGGAAAGAACTTTATCTGTGACGTAGCGTTTTGATTTGTTTGCTAACACTAACCAATAATTCAATAATAATAAAATGAAAAAAAACCTAATGTTCTCAAACTGATAACTTTGATTATATTTGAGTTTTCAAAAAAAAATAAAATAAAAACGCTACGTCACAGACAAAGTTCATTCCTATGCGTTGTGGAATTTTGGTAATTCTTCTATAAATATAGAGGGAGTAAAGTTTTTACACAAAAAAAAAGTTTTTGCCTATGTTGTACATTTGTAAGACGGAGACAACACATGAGGGCACATCCTCTCAAGTATATTTAAAAATTCCAAAAATCAGAAATTTAATAAATTTATTATTGAAAAAAACAAGAGTGAGCATACTTAGTGAATCACCCTGTATATAGTTTTAGTTAGTCATTATTTATTTATTTTTTATAAATGTAAAGCTATTTTATTCTATTCGAATGACAGAAATACCGATAATTATGGAGGAATGCAAACGACATGAACCGTTTGTAAGTGTACATTGCGATTTGGAGACGAAGATCTTATTGTTAAAAGTTTTACCTCGAATAGAAAGATTTTCGACATCTAGTTCTGGAATTTTAGACTCTGAGCGGAACAATGAATGTACCGATTTTACAACGATGAGTTTGTTTTTATTTTAAATTCTAATTTTTTTTTTTTAGTAATTTCACACTGAACTTACCCTTAAAAGTTCCAAGTAAAGTCTTTTTACAGCTCACTCCTTAATATGATTAGGGCTTGAATTATATTAAATAATTTAAAGATTTTAAACAACATTGTCTTTTACAATCAAAACAATATTATGTTGTTTGTGAGTAAAACTAAAAAAAAATAAACTATTGATCTTGGACCGTTCACACTGTTTTAGTTACATAGCTATCTATACACTTAAAATGTCAACCAATAATTTAAAATGTAACACAAAAAATCCATTACACTATATATATATAATATATCTGGCGACAATTGAAAAACAAACAACAATTTTGGCGTATTACATAATGTAAACGTGAAACTTTATAACTTTAATAACAACGACACTGAGCGCTGTGGAACTCAAGTTATACGAATGCTTAATGGTGCCAAACCAATTGCAATCCATCACACTGGTCGGGTACAAACGTCTCATAAAACACACAAGTCAATCCATTTATTGTATTTTGGTGTTTCTCGAGCCTTTTATTGTTTTAATCTCATTTGTACCCATTTATAGATTTATCGGTCAACGTAAAAACAATAGATTGGAAGTTTAAACGCCCAATAATCAACACGAATAATATGTGCAGTTACAAAATAGGCGTTAAAATTCAAATATAAGCAAAAGTTGTGTTAACGTAAAATTAATTTACTCCGAGTTTTAGATTTTAATCGGATCAATTAATGCGTATTGGTTTTAAAACGTTGATTGTTTTTTTTTTTAGTCTGTTGTCACATTTTGGTGCAAGAAAAAAATTAATTTCAATCTTGAAAGTGGTTTTTGGTAACGAATTGTTGAAATTTAGTTGACACTTTGTGGGGAGGGGGATATTTTTACGCAAAACTAGTTTTTGACAAAATCGATTTTGTTTTTTATAGTAATTGAAAATAAATACTTAACGGTAAATAATCGAATTTTTCATTAAAATTTAAACACAACTTACATCGTTTCAAACGTTTAATCGACAATAATATTATATATTATAGTAACTACCTGCCTTTATGCATTGTCAACTTTGATCAGAATCATTTTCGAATGGGATGATTGATCATTGTTTCAAATTCAAACAAATAACAATACTCTATTTTGCATCGAATTAATCAAAAGCAGTACAAGTTCTAAAGACGACCACCAACTATAGTCAATATTGTTTTGTAGGCAATATACTAGATATAGTATTATTTTTTTGACATTTGTTACTCGGCGCAATGTATAGGCAAAATTGGTACATTTATGTGTTTTAGACCAACATTGGAAAATAATCGATATTAACCTATCACCACTCCATTTCAAGTGTTTTATGTTGTTATTTTAATTAAAAATTATGTTCTTGTACAACTATAATATCCATATCTATTATTACAAAGTGTTCTACATAAACTAATTATTTCAAATTACCATGGGAAAAACTCATGCGTTATCAAAATATCTAAAAGGCTCTTTTAATATTTTATATCGGTTATGCGCAATATTGGATATTAATAATGATTTCTCACGTAATGTTTTAGTCGATTTATTAAATTTGGAACGCTAATATAGTAAATTAATTTCGGCTATTTTAAAATGTCATCTTATCAAGAGCAGTAATTGATTTATTAAATAGGTATTTAAACATTAAACACTAACGAGTATTATAATTAATTAATATTGAAAAAGTCCAACATTTATAATTGAATTAAAAAATATATATATTTTATGCATAGATTAATGTATTATGTGAACCTATAGTCTAGATAAGAGCCATTAATTGTTCTTCTCTTTTCAGTTCCTAAATAAAATATAAAATTAATTTTACCTTACATTTCAACCATGTAACTTTTACTGAAGGTATGTTGTAAATGTGGTACTAATACAGATATGATTCGTTCTAAATACTATTTTAATATACTTAACTTATTTTTTTAACAATCAATTTATCTGTTTTTAATAACACAACATCTGTTATAACCCAATCAAGTCCAACCAACTATTGAACGATTTTCATTTTATAATAATTAAATTATTCAAGCAAAACTTTGATTTGATTTAAATAACTTTTATTAAGAACACTATAACGGGCGTATCTAATGTCATTGTACGCGAGGGGTTTTTTTAAACGATTATTGATCAATGATAATATGGAATCTCGAAAAACGAAAAAAAGATGCGTTTCTTTATTTTTAACAATTTAAAAATGTTTAAACACGCAGTTGCAGTACCAATATCAAAATCAACTTAATTTTTTTAAATGGTAACTACTACATTTTTTAATGATTCTTAGAAACTTTTTTTTCTGAAAATATTGATGGTAAAATCATAAATTTTGGTTTGCTATTTTATTACCTTACTATGGTCCTCTAAAGTTTAGTAAATGCATTGATACATTTAGTTTAATTAATTGGTATAAATTTAACTTATAAGAGCTGAATAATTTTTTCTCTAAATATCTTTTTATGCACTATAATCGGTAATTTAATGACATGCTCAAAAAAAAAAAAAAAATCAACATTAATTTTTGTTTAAAATATTAAAAACTTATCCAATTGAATAATTTATTTTAAATATATTTCCTCATATGGAAGATGAGCATGTTAACTTTTACAGGCTTTATATAGTTATTAACTACAACCAAATTATTTAAGATCATTACTTTCTGTTGCTATATAATTAACAAATATCGTTCTTAAGATATTTAATTGCACTCAAAAGAATTTTCAGTAAAATGAAACTATTATTTTTTAATTATATCTAAAAGGTCAAGAATTATTAATGGTTCTTCGTTTGATAATAAATCAAATCAAAAAGATTTTATTAATGACTAACCTTAGGAATTAGAGATGTTTAACAAATTTAAATCATTTTCAGAATAGTTTCATAAATTAATCCAAAACTTTATTTATGTAATTATTTACGATGATGCATAACAAATTAAAAAAGAAAGCTGGTAAGTGGTTATTGCTCTGCTGTGCAGTAAGTCGCAAGTGGGTCACTTTAATGAATAGTGTTAAATTAGAATTCAATGATATCATTATATACGAAAAACGATTCTGACGGCTATTGCCAACGTAGGATATTTTATATCAATTTTATCGTGTATAGAAAATGTTAATATAAACAACCAGTGGAAATTTCATGTGTCATTTGTTTTGGAGTTGCACCAAAAACCAAAATAGATTTTTTCGAAAACCGATTTTGCCTAAAAATTACCGTTTTTCCTTAATCTTTATTTTGCTTATCCCTGCGCTTTTAAAAACTATTGGGAATTTTAAATTTCCTCAATGTTTAACTTGATTAAATTTTCCATCGGAAAAGATGATGTTGAAGAAAATCGAAGCAGTTTTACTGCCCCAAACAGTGATGACTGACACAAAAATTAAAAATAAAACACATTATTGTAAAATCAATTATACATTCGTCCCTCCGCTCAAAATCTAAAATAGTATAATTAATTTTTGTTGAATTATGATTGCAGAAAAATGTTTAAACAAGATTATAGGTCTGATATTATAGATATATACGGTAGAGTACCGAAATCTTTATATGAAAATGTAATCAATAAGATATAATCAGTGGATGTAATCGTCTTAACCAATACAGTATAGATAACCGTTTAGTTTTTTATGTGTATTTCTTGAATCATAAATAATTACGAAACTTTTGCGAGTAAAATTTTTTTTTTGTAGCCATAAGATTCGATAAACTATAATAATAATTGAATGCATAAAAATAAATCACTATTAGTAAAGCACCTATATGCACCGATGCATTATTTTGACAGAGGTGGTTCAACCATATATTATTGTTTATACAATTGGCATCATAAATTAATAAACAATGTCTGAATTATTATGTATGATAATATACTTGCTTATGCTCTAGGGTAATAATAATGGAAAAATTGCGTAAGTAAAGTTTTGGTCGAGGTACGGTTATAATTTCAAGGGTATATTATTATAATATGTTTAATGTTGTTTATATATACACAAGTTTTTAATTAAAGGACCATAGCTATACCGAACTATTATACTTGCGTATTATTTTATACGCAATTTGATTCAAACGTTTTATATTGTTAATGTGATTTTTCTACTTTCAAAGTAGTTTTGGTGTTTAATTTGCAAAACCTTATTTTTCGAATTCACCACAACATTCACAACGATATTATTATATTATAAGTTTATTAATTATTCTCGACCGAGATTATTAATTCTAAATCTTGTGCAACTAACATTACATTATTTTATACACACAATTTTACGTACAAGTATCCACCTACATTTTAAATAAACGTATACATAAGTTTTATATTGTACGAATTTAGTACGAAATTATATCGAAAGTAATCGGTTCGATTTTCTAAGTGCGTTTAATGTGTTCCAATTTGGGTTGGGGCGTTTTAGGTTCAGCCGCATTTGACCATAAAACTTAAAATACCAATTATAGGGGTCACTAGATTTTAAAACCATCGTCTTCCGTAATAATAATAGGATTTATGAGTAAAATGAACATTTTTTTTAACACGCAGTTTCGTTAAAGTTTATATCAATTTTCGTCGGTGAGATAACATACAATATAATTTAAATATTTTTATTGTTGGTATAATTAAATTTTCAGATAAGTACCAATTTTAATGATCGTGCCTATTGCTTACCATACAATATCTGAACTGTATCTCATTTGTTTTAAATATTAAAACAGTATTAAATCAAATAAATATATTAACGATAAAGAATAAATCTCAAAGCTTCAATTATTTTGGTAATGAAGGAAAAAAGACAAGTGATACAAAAATCAATTCATCAAACAATTTCATATTTATTACATGCCAATAATATGAAGTTATTGTGATAAAATAATACGTTTTACACTATAATAATATGTATTAACTATTTATTATTTTTCAATAATACTTACGCCTAATTATTAAAACAATCGGTATACGTCATATTGAATAAATTGAACGTCACGTACCATGTTCTGTAGTAACATTTTTAAATTTTCACGAATTATTATAATATGTCATATTTTTGTTTTAAACAGAAAAGCACTGTTTTACTTTTGTGGCTCTGACGTGTAAAAGTAAAATAAGCCAACATAACGAAAAATAAAATACATTTAATCAATTTTTTTGATGAATTGCTTATTCTTTTTTCGAGTTTGCTTCTTATATTTTGATTTATTTTAGTCGTTTTTATTTTTACTAATATCCATAAATTTGTTTGTTGCCCTCGGCGTTGTATTCGTAAATTACTTTGTATCCGTAAAACGTCTTCGGAATAACAATCATAATACCAAAATTTTCTTCTTACTACACTAAAATCTCGCCATTGTTTTATTTTATTATCGCAGTTTCATTCACCTCGTTACACTGGAAAAAAATATTTGCGCAGTTTTCATATAATTTTTAAAAATATATCATTATTTATTTAACGTGCAATATTATTGTTGCCTGTTTAATAGGTAGGTGCACGATTAATAAATTATAATGCATAGAAAATAAAATTTTTAACTTTGTATTTTGAAACGATTTGCCCATATCCTGTGATTCGCTGTCTCGTCAGAAATTTTTACGTGGCGGTTTTATTGGTAATATTATTATTTCTGCTCAATAAATGTGAAATAAAATACCTATAATTACAAACGTGTGAACTATACGGACAAAACCGGAACAGGACATTGTCCTGATAATATGTCGACCTTTCGAGGTCTAAGAGACTTTTCAGTCTAACAATAAATCACAAACTATAGCGAATATTTATAAATGTTTTTACGATATTATGTACTTGGTCACGGCCAAGAAGTGGCGCCGACGACTGCGTGGATGGAGTTGTGACATCGGACAATTTGCGTAGGTATAAAATATGTGATCATTTTTTTGTTGATGATATCAAAAAACAAAACAAAAAAATAATCGAACAGCACTGTATAACGACGTATTGTTTCAAACAATAGGTATGCTTTTCGCATAGTTTTCGGTTCAACAACTATATTGAATACTCGTGTCACGTCCACCAAGTATTGTATCGCTCGTGCTATTCATTGGACAAACCAAGTACCTGCTGCGAAACTGATGCCACCTAGGATTATGGACCTTTCAGGTAAATTTCATCGCAGATTTTCGTGTCGAGTAATAATAACATAGTATTAAGTTTGCTATATTAATTATTATTGCAGAAATCATTAACCGGAATATTAATTAATTATAGAAAACCTTACTCACATAATATTTTGTGTTGTTGGCATATTTTCTAAGCTGTACTCATATCACTAGTTTGACGAGAAAATTTAGCCGTTTTGAAAATTTTAATATTTTGCGCTAAGCCGTTTTGTCGTTCGGCATTTCGGTATCGTGCAGGTTTCAATAGGTGTTGACACGCAATAAAAGGGTTTTCGTATCGTTCGATCAAATCACGGTTTTATAATTATTTGCAGATGATACCGAGTCACTGTAAATAATCCGAGGTCTTTTACAGACATCGTTTTTTGTAATTTAAAATCCCAGTAAAAAAAAAAAAATAATTATGATTTTTCTTCAGATAAAATTTATCGTCGAGACGATTTTTCTATTTTGGGCTATTTTTAATTTGTCCGTTCGAGATCATATACCCGGCTGTGCGTGCACTCGACTGACCCATAAACCACTTTAAGGATCTGTGTGTGTGTGTGTGTGTGTGTGTGTGTGTGTGTGTGTGTATATATGTAGATTGGGGGCATGTCTCGGGCGTGCATACTATTAAACCCTGCAGAACCCATTTCGGGCACAGACGCGAGTGGAGGAAACGGCAGAATCGCGACCGAAATCCACGTCGTCGGCTGGAGACACGGGATCGGCCGCGGGTAAGTTTTAATTGAAAAATAAATAACTTCGGCTGTCAATGTTATTACACACAGCAGGTACCTTCCGCAGCACCCCGTGATGTCGGTACCGACAAAAAGCGGACGCTTTGCCGTTTCGTCGCGTTCACTTCACGTGGATTTCACGTCGTCCACCGAATCACATCGATATCATAATAATATTATTGTTTATATATAATAATATTATGGCATAATACATTTAATAATATAATAAAAAATGTTTGAATCGTACGATATAGGCAGGAGTCGGCAATGGGCGGCCCGTGGAGGGGAAATAACTGTACCGCCGAGAATATATTTTTTTTAATGCTGTTTTTCCGCATATAACATAATATATAATGTATTTATTTATTTTTATGTATTTTGGTTCCACGTACATAATATGTGAAACTTTGTTATCCAAAATGACGTTTTTAAAGACCTAACCTAACCTAACCATCAAAACACTGCGCATTTGTTGTTCTCCAAGAGTATGTTAAACATTTTAAAAACTGGCTAATATTATAATATTATAATTTATTTTAAACAGCTTAAACTGTATTTTTAACACAAAAATAAACACATTATACTAACTAATATTTAAGTTTTTTCTGGTCCTCGAAAATTGTTTTTCAAATTATCTGGACTACCATAGAATTGAATTGCCAACCTCTGTTTGTTAGATTATACTACTGTGGTTTAACCTATTATAGACGATGATCAATATTTAAAAAAAAAAAAAGTGAAAGCTCGTTCATAAAACAGACAGTGGCGTAGCGCCAGAGGGGTTTGGATATTTATCCCCCCCTCCCCCTCATAATCCTGGCTCACTGAAAGTCGAGATTTTGATTTGAAAAGAACAAATTTCTACCACCTCGATACCACCGCACATTCTTAAACGGCATAACAATCATAAGTCCTATTTTTGAAATATTGTCTGAAAGCACACCCAAGACGTAATGCGAGGGATCTAAGCGTAGTCGGTGAATCGCCCTATATAATATAATATACTTTTATAAAAAATAAGAAGTATATTATATTACAGTGCAGTTGCGTATACGCAGTGAAATCCGGAAGATAGAGAAAATCGCTGAGAAAAAACACACGATATTTACGAGTCCTAGATACCTAACCTAACCTAACCAGCTACCACTGCACGCCATGATGTCGATACCGACGAAACGCGACTGCGCTACACTTTGCTATTTCGTTGCATGTTCACTCACGTGGATTTCGCGTCGTCCATCGAATCACATCGATATCATAATATTATTATGAGATGACATTAAATATAATCAAAAATGTTTGTACCGTACGATATATAGACTCGATTAAAAAAAAAAAAAGTAAAAGCTCGTACATAAAACGGAGGGTGTTGTAGCACCAGGGGGATTTAGATGTTTAATCCCCCCCTAATAATCCAGACTGCGTCACTGAAAGTCGAGATTCTAATATTTGAAAAGAACAAATTTCTACCATCTCGGTACCGCCGGCGCATTCTTAAACGGCATAACGATCATAGATCCTATTTTTGAAATATTGCCTGAAACCACACCCAAGAAGTAATGCGAGGGATCTAAGCGTGGTCGGTGAATCGCCCTGTATATAATATACTTTAAAAAAAAAAAAAAAACGGTAGGTATATTATACTACAGTGCAGCAGTTGCGTATATACGCAGTGAAGTCCGGAAGATAGAGATCGCTGGACTCGGAGAAAAGAGCACACGATATTTACGAGTACTTGGTGCGTCGTGTGCGTGTATATATATGTATATATGAGAAAGTGCCTTACATTATATGAGTCTGAAAAAGTGTCTAGGTGCTAAATTGCCCATTAAATCTTTTCGCGCGGATGCAGTGCGCGAGAAACCTCCGTAAAATACATTTAGATTGCCAACAGTTTTTCAGACATCCTATTACATATTATATTGGCTTACTACTCTGCAGCAAAGAACGAAAAGTGTAACTGTACTTGCGACCATACCACTTGCTACTGGCTGCAGTTTATGAATTGTACAACGTACTATATATTCGTGCAAGTGTCATAACGACCTACCTATTGATCGACGCGTGTAATAATAATATTAGCTATAGTTACAAGGCCGGACGAGTCGACTGGTTTTTTTTCTTCGTGTGATAAACATTTTTATTTTTATTGTTAGAAAAATATAATAATAACTATATTAATATTAATAACGAGTAAACATATGTGTATGAGACACCGGGCAAGTTAGTTGTATTTTTTATCTCAATAAAGAGAGATTACCTCCACAGTAACTACTGTTCTTTTTAATATCCATTTTATATTTATAAATAATATTGTATCCTGTGAAAAAGCAATTTCCCTAGGTATGCAGATTATTAATAATTATTTATTACTAATTTAGTAATTAAATCATACACCTATATACTTCGCTTACCCGTTTCATATATTTTGTATACATTTATATTTATGTACCTATGTTATTTTGATCACTAGTAATTATTATAGAGTCTAAAAATAGTAAAGTTCGAAACACTTCGACAGTACAATGTAGTTGGTCCCTATTCAGAATAATATATTATACAACATTATTATAATTTATAAATAATATTTAATATTTCCAATTATTATTATTATTTTTTTTTTAATGTATAAAACAAAACAAATTTTAAATACACGTGGGGTTAACGTGGCAGTAAAATGAATCAACTCAGAAGTTACTGTAAGTTAGAAATGTTAGAATAGTTATAGGCGTACTTATAAAAAAAAAGTAACTCGTAATGTAACTTAGTTGAAAGTACATAATATACTAACGTTTATAACTTTTCAATTCGTTAATTGTAAAATAATAATAAATACATTAAACTTTGCTATGTCGATTGCTTATTAGTTATTGCAATACACATCGCAATAATATAAGACCACATCTAAGATCGACATTTTCATGTCAGACAAAAATAAATAAGCTGCAAACAATACAAAACAAATTTCTAAGAACAGCTCGGAAAGCTTTCTGGTTTGTGCATATCATAAGAAGCTCTATACAACGACATCGGAATATTATCTTACTTAGCCGTTTGGATCAAAGAACAAGTATTCGAGAAATTCTACGCAAGACTCGACTCGACCGAAGAAGAAAGAATTACATATAACAAAAATGTAAATGAAAAAAAAAAAAATTGTATATTGTAAAAACAATAGAATATCAGTCAAATCAATAAATAAAATATATAAACCATATAATATAGTATATATACTAGGATTTGCGCAATCGGTTGCTTCTATGTCTATTGAATTATAAACTAAAATAAAAATTTTAATTATATTATAATACTAAAACATAATTACGTATAACATACCATTTTCGGCTGTGGTACAATAGTGTAACCAATATTTATAAATATATATATATATATTATATATTATCTACATTTATAAATTATTACTTATAAACATTAATATGTACTACAATACATTAATATGGTCGAAATCCTCCAAACACATCGTATCAAATAGGTGCATCATCGGAATCAATTTTGTGAAATGTAAATAATATTGTTATTGTTTTCATAAAATAATAACCACGAAAACTTGATATTTTCTGCATTTTGCCATTTTCTACACGTATTTTTATTTTCAAAACCTTTAGGTAACTCCTTTTGACCTCCCTAAATCTTTTAAATGTTTATCCGTGGTCCTTTTGACGAAATCTTAGCTTACAAGTGTATTTAATATTGAAAACAGTATATATAATTCCGTAGAATGATTTGAAGATTTTGGGATATTTGGGTAGAACGGATGTAGCAAACACCGTATTAGCAGTATTCACCGCAAAGGGAAAACATACCTGCAGGATATAATTATTTAGCTCGTTCTGCAGCATGCGATTATTCAATCATTAATCCGTGTTCCAAAATAATAATACCGCTTGAAAATGATCTACAAAAAATCAAAATTTGTAAACAAGGTGTGCAAAATATAACCAGGGTTGTCTCAAACCAGTAAACGACGTGATGATAATAATTTTGTAAATTGCATTAAAATATATTGAAATTTTCACGCGTCTCTTGAAAAGTGTCCGGAATCGCTTGATTGGCAATGGCCAATATATTTTCGCAAGAAAGGAAACAAAAGTGTTTTCAATCGAGATTTACAAAAGACTTATGAAATAGAAAAAAAAATAAAAAGAGCAGGTCGTTATTGAAAATCACCGAAGCACGTTTAATCCGAATTATTTTCAAAAGATGCACGTCACGATTTCCGCTCGACCAATGAGGCATATTACACTGTTGTACAAAAGCTCCGACGATTCTTACCTGTGTTGTAGCAACATATTAATTAAACTGTAATACAACTATTGACACTGCAGATTTCCTACAGGACTTCATGAATAATCTTTTCGACTGATTAGATATTCGTGCACTAAATAATTCAAATAGGTAGGTACCTAGTTATGAGTTTGTCTTGACTGATACAAATATTACACAAGTGTATTCAAACGCTTAATTTTGAACCATGTAAAATAAAATTAAAGACGAACACTAATAATTTTGATAA
The DNA here is from genome assembly GCF_005508785.2 of Acyrthosiphon pisum. NCBI lineage: Eukaryota > Metazoa > Arthropoda > Insecta > Hemiptera > Aphididae > Acyrthosiphon > Acyrthosiphon pisum. The sequence goes on from NC_042496.1 coordinate 23,357,422, forward strand.
TAAAAATTAATTGTTGAGAATTTGTAACGACTACCTAATCGAATTAACATCTAATAGATTCAACTAAACATCAGATTATAATATTATACATAATATTTGTATATTACAATACAATATACAATATAATTTTTTAAATTAGTATACAATATCACTGTACTCGATAAAATATTTTAAAATCAAATCAAATAAAAAAAAAAATACTCCTAATTTAAAATTGGACAAATGAAGCCGATAAATTTAACATAATATTAAACTTTTCGTCTGAGAAAACATTTTATGCGATAAGTTTACAATATTGTTTTTAATATTTATTTACAAACGTGACCGGCGGCAATAAATAAAATTGTGCGTCGTCTTATTATCCATCAGAACAAAATAACAATACTATTTTTTCAACTATAGATAATATAATACAATTCTCCGTGATGGATTTGCCCCTGATTATTTTTTTTATATTACAACAAAACGAATTCGTATGGCTCATCTGCATTATGATAAGACTGATGCTGTGCGTAACATAACATTAGTATTCGTTACAATCTCTTCGATGACATTGGAGAAGATGCATTTTTATAATAATGTACCGATTTATACCCTATTGTATATATTATGTAGTCTAATGATTTGATATATTTGAAAAATTAAACGTCTCGTCAACATTTCTAGCGATTAATTAAAATATTTTTTGACGTGAAATTCAAATTAATATGCTCTGTGCTGTACTTGAGTGTTTCTAAAGGCCATGCTTGAACAAAGTTGTTCCTTGTTATCGGTAAAATGTGGTAGAGAAGTTTGTAGTTTTTTTTTTTTTTAAATGACTGCATATTTTATTTTTCTAAGTTGTATTCGAATTATAATTGCTGTATTTTACAATTCAATCGCTGTGGGTAAGGTTCATTATATTGTATACAAATTATATCGGATAAATAACAATTATTATTTATTAATTATTATTTTACAGAACGACATGATACAAAATGGGTTTGTTGGTTCTCTGTTAAATAATTATTGTGATTGGTTTTTATACTCAAAAACATTTTACTGGTTTCGGTTACATTTTTAACTACATTAAGCCATTGGAAAATATTTATTCATTTATTCATTCTATCATAAGGACATGAAACAGCTTTTTAAGATTATTGTTTTCAATCAAAATACAATTTACGGATTTTATGAAATTAATTTTTTAAAGCTTGCCTAAGTGATGATATATATTTTGCAAGTTTAAACGAAACAATATCCATTCAACTTATGACCCACACCAACTCTAACTAAATTACCTATGCTAATAATTATAGTTAGGTATCTAAGATAACCAAAACAGTGCATATTATATATGTGTTTTTTTGTAAAATTTACTTGGCTCATTAATTATAAATCGGAAACAAAAACTGATATAGTGAATTATTATATATTTATATTATCATAGTTAATACGCATTTGATAAAACTATATGAATAATCATTAAACATATGATTTTACAACAGTTATACAAGCTTTACTTTTTTTTTTTTTTTAATACCATTTTTAACGGTAATTTATTGGTTTATAAGTCATAACATAGGTATGAAATCAAATATTTTATACAACATTTTACCACATTTTTAAAGAAAAGAAATTGAAATGTCAAATGCTTAAATGTGATTTGTTATGGGCTGTCAAATGTTCAAATAATATCATAATATACGTTGGATTTTACTTTACGCGCTGGAAGACAAAAATATATAATATTATGTTACAATAGTCATATGTTATATGTCCTCGAAAGACTGAATTTTAGAAATTATGCAATTTATACACGAGGGAACTGACACAATTTATTTTATATCCTCTTGTGGCACGTTTTGGATTCAGTCAATCGTAACCAAATTACACACACACAGACGGTATAATATATTTTGTATACGTCAGATTAATGTCTATAAAACAAATCGCGGTGAATATATTGAACTTAATATAGTTTATTAGTATAATATCCGGTATCCGGTATATGGTTAAACAAAATATGTACGCGTAATGTGCGTTATGAAAATAATTGTCATTTCGACTCGTATAGCTGTCAAAAGTTTGATAAAACGGTAAACGTGTGGGTACTTATAGTCGGTCGATTTTACTTTATAATAATTGTTTTTATTGATTTCTGTAAAATCATATACATAATATGTGAAAAAAAATTTAAAAGTCTAATCAAAATTCACAACTGGTTTAACGGATACGATATTCGGTCAAAAGTTCCGATCACTGTAAGGTATGATATATTTATCACTTGAGTGAGCCGAACCGTAAAATAAAATGAATGTGAAATAATGAAAGACGACATCGAATAAAAAGTATAGCAACGCATCTGCAAGCTTTATTTTATACATAAAACACCACTCTTAATGACATATTTTCTCATTCAGCCAAAGCATCGAAATGATTAGTATAATACAGTCTTGTCATTACAGTATTTCGAAATATTGTATCTACACAAATCATAAAAGGCAACGAAATTGTAAAGGTTCGAGTCAACTTACTTCTTCAAACTTATTTAATCTTCTTATTGTACAAATAACGAAAACTTTGACGAAAGATATTAATATAAATCCTGTCAAAATAATATTTACAGCTCCTGAAAATGGTTTTCTTTTAAAACATTAGAAATAGTTGCAGCTAATGGACTATCAAAACAAGTTGTGTTCGGTCATAAAAATATACAAACCTGCTCTTGCATGTAGGGTTATGAGTATAAAATATTTCATATGAAATTAATGCCCCAAAAATATTGATATAAAGAAATAATAATAAGTTACTTAAATCAAAGTTTTTACATTAAACATTTTTCCAAAATATGATTTCCAAATTGGCTATTTTAAATTTTTCCAAAAATAAATTAATGAAATATAATACTTTTTATTACAAAAAATAAAAATAAATTATTCCGTACTTGTAGGACATACGTCTATAAATTATAAATACAAAAATAAAAATTTTAAATATTGATTAGAACAAATGTTATTTTATTTGTCGGGGCTTTCCGTTAAACTTTGTACATTAGTATATTATAATTTGTATTTTACGACTGATTGAATACTTTTATCTTAAACATAATGATATGTAACCATTCAGCATTACGTGACGAGAAATCTCCAATTGACCCACTTAATATTTTTAGTTTAATAATTTCATCCCACTGGTATTCAGATCAATGATAATACTTAAATTCATATTTTGTTTTTAATTTTTATTCTTATAATTTTTGTAATATATATCACAATATCGATTATCGGTATTGAAAACTAAAATAAATTAATTTTAACACTTTCCTCCATTCCTAATTTTATTACTTACATTATTTACAATATTATTATTATTATTTTTTTTTTTTTCTAGAAATGTTTTCGCTATCGGAATAAAAACTAAACAAATATCGTGAAACATTTGCGAGTATATTACTTTTCTTGTGGATGTGGTGGGGGTTGGTAAATACACGTACACAATTCGGTAAGCGTTTTAAGGTATTTATAATGCCTTAAAAAGGGTCATTAGTACCATAAAAAATAATTTTAGGCGAGACTCGAGCTCACCGATTTTAAAGTCCTAATTACGCCTATCGTGTGTATACAGTTAGGTATAACAATAAACATAATTACCAATGTGTGTTGTTGAGATTATATATAAAAAAACCGACTATACACTATATTGTAATCATTAATTAAACAAATAATAAAACGTAGGTATACATTATTTATACGCGTTTATAACATTGTGACAGCAACTATCATAATATTGTCCTCGCCGAGGTAATCTTTTAAACTATTATGATAATATTATAATCTGTCTCGAATGCGTCCATCGCGTTTCATAATCGTTGTGTATACTTTAGAGTATAATAATATGTGTTATAATATCGAATTCTCGTGGATGGCTGCAATAATGTTTTATAACGGTAATATGCGAAATATTAATATATGTATTTTAAGATTTTTCCATGGAAAGATTAATTCGTAAGATGTCTTCGAAAATAGACCAAGTGGGGATCTGATCATTGACGTCATCAAATATAAATTATAATATTCAATACTGCAGCTCACCGTCACTTTATTGCGGCAAACTGTTCTAGAAACGAACTGCAGTGAATTATTGTCCCGACAAAGGGACGACAAACTGTTTAATTTGATTTGACTCTATACTGCTACGTGTACAGTTACAGTGTTGCTATGTGCTATAATGTAAATTAATAATACTGCCAAACGATCTAATAATAAATAACGTGTAGACGTGGCTACTGTAAAAGTTACCAAAATGATTAAGTTAACAATATCGATAGGTATATGTATATACATTGCCAACCTGTATAATTAAGTCAGTAAACAACAAGTCGTTATTCGATTACGAATAACTATATTTCATTATTCGTTACATCTAAAAGCTTTTAATTTGGACGCGTTATATATAATTATGTTCTGCAAGTTACTTACGGCACAAACACTCTTTGCAGACGCAATAGAAAAGTCACGTTTACTTACTTGTTTTTGAGTCCCGGAATCTCAATCCACTATAATATTATATATAGTTTGATAGCCACTACAGAAGTGGTGTGTATCGATAATCCTAGGTTCCTGTATCGACTGAGGTCTGGAAAAAAAAATATATATTCTAATAAAGTCTCTGTGTGCGTATAGTCGGAATATGATATGAGTGAGTTATGGCCTCCGATGATAGATCGTATCAGAAAATATTCCGAAGGGGAAACGTTTAGCGTGTAATGTTGCGTAATTCATTATGACCTACCTATGGTAAGCCATTTAATTTACTACACTTAAAATATTTAGGAACATAATATCCAAACCCTATAATATGTTTAGTAGGTATTGTATGCGTAATACTCTTGTGTTACATAGATATATATTATATTTAGTTATTGAACGCTTGAAACGGTGTAGAACAATTTGTTGACGATAATATTTAATATCAACTACCTAGTTGGATACAATATTGTAATAATGCCGACAATATTGCTATATTAATAATATATATAAAAATCCATCGATGTCGATCGATATTATCGATTATTGCGATAAACATTTTAATTAGATATTAACGATGATTTTTTTCTAAATTTTTTTACAGGTATATGTCGTCGATGTCACTCGATTTTCCTGGTCGGGTTACATATTGCACGTGACGAATGGAACTTTTTTTCGAGTCCTCACGATTATAAACTATAAAATCTTAGCACAATACATTCTCTACAACAATCGGGCGGTATTATATGCTATTTAATAAATTAAAGTACAGTATTATTCGACCGAACGCCATTATAGTGCCGCGACGGGTTGAAAGGACACCAAAGGAATACTGTGCTGTCCGTCCTATTTTGCTATAAGTGACCTACTGAAGTTACCTGTAACCATATAATGGAATTACGCAGGATATCGGTGAACTGCGACCTGCGCGTGCGCACGGGCCAGGACGAAATCAGGTCGTTTCAACTGCTATTAACACAACACACGAGAGTCCGGTGTTCGATTAAAATATATAATGTCATATGACAATGCGTAAGGTGGTTGGTCATACAGACGTAGTGTATGATACGATAATATTATATTATATTGGTCGCGCAACAATATAAGCGATGGCCGATCATAGGTATCCTGCGTAGACGCAATCGTAGAATTAAATCGACCCGGCCGGCTGCATACCGGGTGATTCTTTTATCAAACAACACTCATTATTTCAAAAAGCATAAATTATTTTTAAAAATATTTTTTTTACATATATTCATTAAGCTTAAGA
>NC_042496.1:23363249-23423807 GCF_005508785.2 Acyrthosiphon pisum
TACTCGCCCCAAATCAAAATATTAGGAAAAATATTCTGCTTTGGAACATAAAATTAAAACCCTATGTTGTCACTCAAAAAAGTAAAAAACTTAAAAAATTATAAGGATAAAAAATATTTAAAAATATAATTTTTTAAGAAAAACGTTGTTTGATAAGCGACTTGAAAGTATGTAAAAAAATATTTTCAAAAAAACTTACACTTTTTGAAATAATGAGTGTCGTTTGATAAAAGAATCACCCTGTACATTATAGTTATTATTGAACGAAAACCAATGACGTACTTAGCACCAACCACCATAATAATCTCCGGATCTATGGCAAAATTGTACGTTCATTTTTTTTATAAAATTAATACATGATATTATTATTAATTAAATTGTTAAATCGGTTTTCCGGTTGAACGGTGCGAAAATCATTTGATAAGTATAGGAGTTATAGATATCTACTGTAAATTATAACGGCGAACAAATATTTACACCTATATATATATATATATTTTTAAATTTTATGTACCCCTTCTCCTAAACCTGCACCAACTAATCCGATTACACTTCCGTAGGTATAGTACAGAAAGTATTCGATATCGATTACTGCAATCACGCGGTGTATTGAAAATTGTTTCAAACAATATCAACCGGTTAACTTTATCGGCAAAGACTCATAGGTTACGTCTACTCGGAAGTGATTAAATTAAGAAAATCGTATTTTATTGTTTAATTCATTTACAATCTCTGCAGTGGACGTAAAATTATGTTTTGGGCAAATCGCATTTTTAACCTCATAAGAAACGATGTGTGTGTGGGAAAAATTCTTATAAAGTTATGTACTTATATGTGTTTGAAAGAGTATCATACAACGAGCTGAGGTAAGAGAACATTTTTTATTTCTCGACCGGAAACATTGACCAATATTTAATGATTTATCAAATAATGTTATTCGGTTGCAAAAAATGTATCATCTATCAGTGAGTCAACGAGTATAATATGTTGTTCTTGGCTTTCGAAAAACACTAAGTCGTTATATTAGTGGTATATTATAGATTTGACGTGTGGTGTACCAAATACGGATACATCACACCCAAATATATTTCGAGTAATTGATGTATTACAAAAAATCAAATATAAAACAACACAAAATGGAATAATATAAACAGAAACACTAAAATATTCATTGAAAATTCGAACTAGATATTATTTAGCAAGAATATTTACTAACAACTCGGAACAGAAACATGCTAGTTGAAAATATAAAACTTTCCGAGTACCTACGTACTTATATATTATTGAAATTTCAAATCAAGAACATTTTAAAACAATGTATAAGAAAATTGTTGATAGTTGATCAAAAAAAATAAGAAAAAAATGTGCTTAAAGAAATTTCAAACTTGAGTTTTTACTTAAAACTTTTAAAATTCAATAACATTGTAATAATAATTAAATTAATATGATATTAGCCCTTGATTCGTGATATTTAATAGAAAAAACACAACGCAATTTGATCATCGGAATTCACAAACAGCCCATATCAGTCAAAACGAGAGGGAAAATGCATTCGTAAAATATTTCCCAAACACATTAGGTACACCTTATTGAAAAAAAGGTCGTCCGAACACATTATAATGTTTTTATATTATTCGTGAAAACTTGCCTACGATATAGTATAATAATAGTATGTCAATATTGTTGACAAATCGATTATCCTAGGATACCTGCAGCTATTATACTAATTAATGAACTCTATAGCAGTATAGCCTGTACAATAATTGATAACAAATATATAATGATAGCTTGTTTTCGAGTGAAAAACATGTATCCAATAATAATGAAGGTATTATACCTATTCATCGTTATCAAAATCAGCTGATACACACTTAATGAGCCAAAAGTGTATTGATTATTATTATTTCGCGAACAAAAGTAATTATAAAGTGATTAATTAATTATTTTTTATTGAGATACGCAATTCATGCACAAAGCGCTGATAGTAACATTATAATATTATTATGTTTATCAAATCTGTGAGCCCGTTCGGAAACAACTAACATTTAAACAGTGCAATAAATAAATATATAATTATTGAAAATACTCATTGCAAAAAAAAGTTATTATAAATCACGTCGTATTATATATTATATTATACACTAATACACTATACACTATACAGATTTAAGATTTTAATGTAAATTACCGTCCAAGACAAAAATAAAAAGCATAATTATATAAATTCTTAAATATTAAAACAGCAACGAAAGTTTAAATAGGAAATACGAGCGAGTTATCGCTTTAAAACGTTATAGTCGAATATTCAATAACGTCGTTTGAAACTAATTATGTTTATTAAAAAACGAAATTAATTTCGCAACAGCGTAAGCAATTTGATTGGTTATGTGCTTTTTGCATTCGTATTACAATTACAGTCGTATTTATGGTGTTGCGCATGGATAATGTTTATAACATTTTTTTTTCTTATATAAAATATTCACTTAACTATATTGCAATTGATTAGAAATACTGTCAAAATACGTTCGAACATACTTCTTTGTCGGCTTAAACAAATGGTATGTAAATAAAGTTCCAAGAACAAATTGTACAATCAAACAATTCAATTCATTCGTTTTGAAGTTATGAACAAATAATTTTGAGCTTGATTATCTGTGATGCTAAAATAATTACTGATTCGCGCTACAGTTAAAATTGATGAAACGGTATAATTATTCGCGTCATTTAAAAAAAGGTTCTTTAGAAGGAGAGTTGGTTTATACATTTGTTACTATTGTCAGGCCCAGTCAGGAACTTTTTGAACGTAAACTGGTCTTTTCTATGCTGTAATAAATTTTAAGCGTTTAGGTACGCATCTGCCACTGAACAGCATTCACCCGTCGAAGATTTAAAGATTTTAAAGAAATTTAGCTACTACATATTCTACCATTGTTCGATCCTTTTAGCGGCAGTAAATAGTTACTAAACAAATGTCTATTACACCTATCATTGGAATAACTGAAACGGAACTTATGGTCTTAAATCACTTTCATCTTTACAAATGGGTTGATCACCTGTAGCCAGAACACACTTAACACTCTGAAATTACCTATATTCGATTTGAAATTATTTTCATGGTTAAATGTCCATTAAGATTTATCATCAATATGATAGTTAGACGACAAAAACTTATTAATTACAACTGTTATTGTGGTATTTTATAGTAATTGGAAAATTGTTATATTATTATGATTTTAATAAATGAATCAATAAACTGGTAATGATATATTATATACATAATAATTCATGAAGTTGTATATTATATCACTTGTATGTTTTTTAAACATATTTTAAATGATAAAGGCACTTGAGATATAATTTGAATTTATTTTCTTAAAACAGTTTAAAGATTTTCTAAAGGACGTACCAAGCTGCCGGAACTTGAAGAGTCATCCGAAATACAAAGAGACACGCGTATTAAATATACGAGGGCAAAAAAGAATAAAACGTTTGATAAAGATTGTTGACATTTTTATATCCTTTATTTATCAGAATTCGAACCAGATACGATCTGAGTGAGGAGGGTCCCTAGATTGGCTGATATAGGTTTTATGGCTGAATTGGCAATTTAGAATCCAACCAATTTTGGGCGTTTGCCTATTTCTATTACCACGCGGGAAACCACTTTTTCAACATTTTTAATAAAATACGTACATTCAGTTCTAATTACGTATAGGTACCTATTACATTTTATGATTGAATATTTTGAATATTCGATTAAACTTTTAACGATTTAACTAGTTAAATATTCTAAAATCCTAATTTATGAAAAAAAAAATTTGAAAACGACTAAAATAGTTAACTCCTTTACAAATTAAGCGATACATTTATTTTTATTGATTAGATATTTAGGTGTGTCTTTGATTTTCATATTTTAAAATAAGTTGCTTAAAAAAATTTACCTTTTTATTATAAATAATTTCTCATTCTATTTACAAATATTTTCAAATTTAACACAAAATTATTCATATTATGGTATAATTCTATAATAATCATTTTAATTATAATATTACAAATCAATTATATATTTTATATTTGTCATAATTTTTAATTTTTAATTTTTAAAGTTTAAGAATTTAAATGTTCACACCTAAATGCATTAATATCGCATTTTACAATAGTTTTAGTACCTTAGAGATCATAGTTATTTTTAGATAATAATAATTGTATGCACCAAATTGCAAATAGTAATTTATAAAAACATAAAAGACTTGACATTTTAGTTCAATTGTTCGTGACAAGAATAATATTATAATATAATCAGTGTGAAACTACGAAACATCAAAGAAAATAATTTATTATTGCTTGCATATCTGCATTATTTAAAAGTTTCATTTCTTTACTTGTACTATACATTTTTTTTTGCCGTAAGTATGTTTTTTGTTATTCTAATAATAATTATTCCAGGTAGTGTAATAAAAAAAATGTGTACGAAAGTCGCAAATAATATTTAGACATATACGCACAATAATATTCTTAAAATCTTAACGGACCATAATTTTGAATATTTTAACTTTGATAGTAGTATGCAAATCAACTGTTGGTGTTTTCAACTTAGAACGTCTAAAAGCATGTAAATATGAAATCTAATTCATTTGTTTCCTTTTAATAATTAAAATGTATGTTATATAATATTAAAAATAGACATATTATTAAACAATAGCATCACAGGTCCACAAATTTACGTATTGGAAATGAAAACCATTAGACCATAAGTTATATAAATGTAAAATTATAATACTGAATCTACTATATTATGTTACGCTGCACTAAAAAAATATAACAATGATTCTATAATACTATAAAATGGTTGTTGTGGCTTTTTTTTTTATAGTTTTATGTGTCTTTTAACATAAGATGTATACTCACGTAAAAATTGCAGTAACTGAAAACTGAAAAAAAAAAATATATATTTAAGACAGTAAACATATTATAATACAATAAGTAATTATTATTATTCACGTGCATAGTGAATACGGTTTACTACGTTGAATAGTAGTTATTGCTTGTATTTTCACTTTGATTGCAAAGTAAAAATAATAATTATGATATACTATTTGTGTTTGATTGTTTAATTTTTATTTAAGTTCAAATTCAAAAATGTTTACATAAATGTTATTTCATAATAATAAATACAAATTATTTGTCACCGTAAGTATTATACAACAATAAAAAAGTCGTTTATTTTTCCTAAAATATATTTAGCACGTTTAATGGATTTTTAATCTCATTCCAATGCCATTTACACCTGCAGTAGTTTGTCTTTGACTCATAAACGATTTTTAATTTTGTATTCTATTAATATTGTACCAAAATAGTATTTTATGCACTTAAATATGACAAGATTTCAATTATTTTGACTTTTTATAAGTTCGTAATTAAAAATACAATCCATTTTATTTTTTATTGACGTCAAAGATTCATTTTTGTCGTTGACTTGATGAAAAGCTGTTTGAAAGATCGTGATGTTGAATAATTTGACTTGCAATCAGTATTCTTCTCATTTTTATTCCCAGTTTTATCAACTTATAATTTATGTGGAATTTTCTTGTTGAATAGGTTCATTGTTGATTATAATTTATTATATTTACGTTTTTGAACTAACATTAGTCCTTGATGATGTAACTTTCATTGTTTTTTTAAAAATTTTTATTTATATTATTGATTTAAGTAGTTTTTTTTGGCCCGCATAATAATGTATACAGCGCAGCTACTAAATTAAAATATTTGTTGTAAATCATCGTAATGGTTATTATGATAATTATACTTAATTACATATTAACTAAAATGTTTTATTCACGTCGAAACAAAAAAAAAATATCCATAAAGACTTCAAGATACCTTACATAATTAATTTAAATAAAAATAAAAATAATTTAGCAATTACGGTTGACTTGATTACAATCAGTTAGAACGTAAAATTATACTTTCTCGTATATAATGTCTGAATATTCCGTTTTTATTTGCTTGAATAATTTAAATGTCAAAAACAATTTATTACAGTATTACCTACATTTAAAATAGTATGATTCTAATTCGAATAAGTATTGAAAATATTATTAGTTATTTCAATCATGCCATTGATTGGCGTTGTACTTTTGGAAGTATCCATGATGCATATTCTATTGAACTATTGTGTTATCTAAGTAATATTTAATTCAATTTTTTTATTTTGTTAACTGCACACATTTTCTCATATTGTTTTGATTACTTAAAGTACATAATATACGCTGCGTTTTATAATGTTCTTACGGCCCGTCCCGTTCGTTTATATAAATAAATAAACAAATAAATATTGTAATAGCTTACCGGAGAGCTATCTGCCTATACATATTTTACGCGCAATCAAAAAGTATAATAACTATATTGTGGTGAAATAATATAGTTGAAATAATTCAATATTTGTATTGTATTCAGACGCTTCCTACAGTTACGAACAACTAAGTAATTCACCAAATCATCACCAGCATCTTTATGCTAACCCGCATTTTATCCTTTAATCATGCATTTGTTTCAATTGTGATTTTTGAATATTTTAAGCATACTGAAAGTTCATATAATATATTTCAAATGCTGTTTTATACCATTTTAGTAATGTTCTATACAAACTTAATTCGTTTGTGTCTTCTCGATCTACCATCAATCGAATCACTTCGAATGTATAATAATTTTCCTCTTAACATTATAACCAATAACAGAATGTCTGATGAGTATTATACTGTGCCACTATATAGGCAACCTGTCGGACAGACAGTCCGGTTTGTATTTTTTAAATAAAAGTTGATCTATCTCAACTGAATAAATTCGTAGAATTTTAAAGAAAAAATGGGAGCAAGCGTTAGTAGTGAATCACTCCGTACATATGTATGCATAATGATGATGGTAAAAACAAAAACGGTCTTCAGTATATTATTTAGATCATTTAAATATTGTAAATAATGTCATATTATAATAATGATAAAACAAAGGGACGAAAATATGGTTTTAAATATTTTCCATACATTTAAATTACGCGCGCAAATTATAATAATATCATATTCAACAAAAATCGATAAATTTTGTATTACGCGTTCGGTTGCGCGTACATGACTAAGTCGATGATCTAAATGGCAAACGGCTGTTTCCCCCAGAATACGTCCATTGTTGTGGTATTCAGGGATTAAGGATCCTAAATCCTATTTAACATCATACACTCATATTTTATACCTACGTTGTGCGGTTTATGCGGCGCGCACGGCACGGAATCATTTCTGCAATTCGTAGCAGATGTGAAATTAAAAACGAAAGAAAATCCCCTCGGTACCAATTTGTCGGGTTTGGTCGCATTTTGTTTTCGGCTGCTTTGCATACGGCGCACTTGTACGCTATATAATATTGATGCGAATTCCTCACTGAATTCAGCATGTTAATCGATTTATAGTCGTTGTTAAATAAATTGAATCTTTTTTTTTTTCATTTTAATTTCACTTAGAAACGATCAATACTTTCCGAGCGATAAGAACGCCTAACCTGTGAGCACATTCAGTTTTTTGCTCATAAGTTTACCAATAAATAATATTGTGCGAGGTTCTATTGTTCGTGCATTTTATTTTTATTTATTAATATACTAACTATGGGCAATTAATTATAATTCGCACAGTACTACGCTTAATTTCTCCGTTTGAGAAATTGTATTCCGATAAACGTATTATATCTGTACTGTTTAAAACACTTTTTTTTTAGAAAAGCTTTTTACTTTTAACTCTATTGTGATTTTTATGACTAATTATACAATAGGTAGAGTTAATTTTATAATAATTAATTTATAAAATATTTACAAATCACCCGTGATCAAGAATTTTACCACTCGTGTATCATCTGTATGTGCCGTGTGGTTTATCCAACAATAGAGCATACCGTGGTTTTATTCACAGTTTATATTTTAAAATTGAATATTATTTTTAAAATAATTGGAATGAAAAATAAAGACGAGCGGCTTGATAACGATAATAGGATATTCTTCTGTCATTATCTAGCTATATTGTACTATATTATTATATTTTTATCCACGGTATGATAAATCGAACCAGCTTTGAATACGAGCAATTTTTTATTACGTCCTATCTGCGTACTGGTTCGTACCGTATTAGTTGTATGTATATAGTATGTTAGTAGCTGTTTAAAATTGAGTGATCGGACGCGGTTGTTAACGGTTTAACTTGTTACTCAAAGTTATATAATATAATTAGTGCTAAAATAATAATTCTACTCAAAAAATTAGTAAAATTTGATTTCATCAAATGAAAAATACTTTTGTAATTTTGTAAAAAAAAATTGTTAAGATTTACCACCCTTCAGATAATGTCGCCACCCTAGACCCAGGCCTGTGCCAATGGAACGATTCTGATTATTTGTATTGTATAATTTTTAAAATGTACTAGTGTAAGTGCGTAATTACGTAATTAATTTGAGTTTGGATTTCTACTTTGGATATCCCTCGTAGTCGGAGGCGTGATCGCCTTCACAGTTCACAGACGACACTCTGATTTTTTCTTTGGAACACTGTTTGTCTGCAACTTATCTTCGCCGCACTTGAAATTGTATAGAGAAACATTAGTGAGACCGTTAATACCAGTGATTTGGACAGGTGTGTACCTGAAACCAATTGCATTAATTGTCAAATGGTAATTTTCAAACATATATATATATATATTTGCGGAGTATGGGAGTTGACATTTTTGCTTGGTAGGAATGGGTGTAGCTTCTACATTGTTTTCTCTGGCCGTAATACTGGTAAACCGATTAGGAGAGCGGAAATATTATGTTGTTGTATTCTTACTATTGTAAATTAGTGAGTTAAGTGAAGATGGCAGCAACCACTTTGATTCAATAATTTGAAGGCGTGGGGTGGCGAAATTGCTGGAATGGGACACATAGTTTTTGTTTTCATTTTGTTTTTATTTTACTATTATGTCAAAAATAGTGGAAGCGCTGGAATAAATAAATTCATTAACCGTGATAACGGAGAGAGCATATCGACTTATGCCTATGGCCGTCCACTGATTATTCACAACTATTACCTACTTAGTAAATAGTTATAGAACTCATTTATACGTATCAATTATCATTATTCATTATTGTTTGTACTGATTTGTGTACCTATCTTATAGATGGCATTTTCTTATCTTAACTTGACTACATTTTAAATCAGTTTCTATGAGCAACTGATTTTTCATTTTTTAGGTATACGCACTATAATAATGGAAGATTTAAAAATATTGTTTGTGAGTATAATAATGAGCCTCGTATTGAATTTCAAGCTTGTTAACTCAATGAATAAAATTAATAATTAATACAAATTAATAACTCTATACAGCTGTAATAAACTAATGAGTGGTTTTCCGTAGGTCAGCAAAAATAAGACTATGGGGAATATAACCCCTAAACTTTCCTGATATCTCCGAGAACGATTTAAAATTTTCGCAAACTGGCTAAGTAGTTTTGGAGTACTGATATAATAAGCTACAAACATACATTTTAATCTTATAATATTTCTTTTAAGATATAAATTCTTTATTCTAAACTGCAAACGTGACGGATCATCGCATGCTTTTGTCTCATCTGCCAGAGTAACCGTTGGCAACTAATACTAATATTTTCTCTTATTACTATTATAATCTGTAAGCTGTTATAGACAAAAAATTCCATCATAAATCTCAAAATCCTTTCTTAAATCTGCAATGAAAAATTCAGGGCCACTTATCGAGATCCTGCCCTCTCGAGTTGGATCAAGCGAGAGACGTTTACAAAGTTTCATTAAAATCGGTCAAGTGGCTTCGGATATTAGCGTTTTCGAACATCCTGACTACATAATAACATAAAGATAGTATTATTTTGATAGTATATTTTGTAAGACGGCGTCTTGTATATGCAATATGACTACATTGCTGACATCTTAAATAATATTATTATTGATTTATCCCATATCATAATAATATTATAAATTATATTTTTATCGCTATCATATAATATACAATATTGTATATTGTATATACACCATATATACAATCTATTAATAAATAATATGAACTTATTACTTATCTTTGTAAATGGATAATCGTGTGTATACATTAGTTGTTAATAGTTATAAATTATATTATTATTGTTTGAGTTATAATGTATTACCGCCAGACGAATAATATATCGATACGTATTATAACACTACATGATAAATAGTTATAATTATATCTTTGCATTTGTATGTGTGTTCGGATCTACGATTATAACTGTTTGCAATAAGTTTGTTTGATATATCGTAAGTAATTTTAACACTACAATACTAATGAAATAAGTTTTCCTCTTGTTCCGTAATAATTGGACACCTGATTACATTAAACACAATACCTGTTATCATATTACATGATAATATTATAATATTATACAAATCATTTGACCAAGTCACCAGGTAATTTTTTTCAATCCCTTTCTTTCAAAAACATTTTATAAAACAATTCAAATATTATGTTATTGTTAAGTCACACCATTATCTATTATTACGATGTTAAGTACATAATTCTTTTTTTATCTTATCATTCTAACTTAAAACAGTAACTTTTTAGGGAGTTTGCCGAGTACTTCCCGAAATTAATCTTATTTTAATGTCCCGAGTGCGTCCGGAAGGAAGTATCACACGAATGTGTCCAAAGAAAAAAATATCATATTTTTGACGTAGCCAGAATGCGTCTCAGTCAATTTAAGTTACTCTGAGTGTATCACAAGGAATAAGTGAACATCTCAAAAAATGTTGATTATTATTATTTATTTTGGCTTATTTTCGTCTCACCAATTTTCACATATTTTAAATTTAGTTGAATGAGTGCACTCATTTTTACATATATATTTTTTTTATTTATAATTAAATTAGACGTATTTTGAAAATTTCCAAAATTAAAAACACGTTTCACTAATTGTCTTTTTTTTCGCATCAGTTCACTACTCGCACTTATTGAACGTAAATGAGTCGTAGTGGTGCTCCGTTAAAATAAAACGCAGTATCCCCACCACTGCCATAGTCGTTGGTGTAAAAATTACGTATATAATTGTACGTCTGTAATATAATTACTGCAGTGGATGGTCGGCTTGTTTCGTCTCTCAAAAGTTTTGGCTGCGGACCGAAGATGCATTCGGGCCATTCAATATATAATTTGTCAATAAGACTGAGAAAGCAAACTCGGGCTGTGTAAAAGCTAAGTATTAAAAACGAGACTCACCCGGGACATCTCAATTTTTAAACATGTATAGAACATTTATTTTTGACCTCATCATCATTTTAGGTCATCATCATCATCATGCGTAAGTAGGTATTGTACAACTATATACAACATATATTATAATGTAAGCGTTGTAGTTTTATTAACAAATTTTATATAAGTATTATAAATTGATTTATTCGCTACGAATGGAAACACTACGATATTATGGTTTCTTGTTTGTAATATTTTGAATTAAATATAAATCTCTATAGTTTGTGATTTTAACATTGTTTGTAATTCAAAAGGACAAACAAATAGGAATTAATGAAAAAAATGTATTATAAATATTAATGAGTTAGCTTTATACAGTCTATTTTTTATTTATTTTTTTACAAAGAATTGCATAATTCTGGATTTATAAAATATGACGTGTATTATGTTTAAAAAAAATCGCTGTTGAGTCCAAAACAATAATTTTAGTTTATCCAGTTATCGAGTAAAGTGTTGACTGTTCAGAGGCACACAGTTTTATGTATGTTTTCAATAACGCATAGATTTCAATGTAAAACATTTTAAAATATGACACATTATCATAATAAAACGAAATCCATCAAAACAAAGCCTTGTAAAAATCTTATTGTGTTTTACAACTATACTCAGTAGACATTTTTCTGGATGATTTGGTTGAGCATTGGAAACAAAAGGTCCCCTCACTATCATATTAACCCTTTTAAAACCTTTTACCCACATTCACCTTTACTGTCTCATTTTATTATAACGTTTATGCATCCCCTCCTTTTATTGTGAGTACTCACACTATGTGAACTACGTCACATTTGACCTAGTTTATAATATATAACTCAATAGTTTTTGAAATATTATACTATTATCTACACATTATCTTTAAGTTTTATAATATGTATTGCAGAGGATCTTTTTCATTATCATATTTTTCATCCTCTTAGTTTTTTACAATATTTAAACGAGAACTAGGGAAGCGGAAATGGATTATGAATAGAATTTTACAAGGGATGATGTGTTCACTGGCTTTAATCATGAAGTTCATATAGTAATGCGAAGAACAAATGACAAGAAAACTTGTATAAAGCTTTACTGGAACATAATTTTTAATTTCATGGGCTTTAAAAAAGTGTACATTGCGTATTTAAGAGATGGAAAATAAAAATTCAATATTTTATATTAATATAATTACATGCCTACTTTATAGAATTAAAAAAAAAAATCGCTTACATTCGTAATCATAATATTTTATTATAAATTAATTTCAATACAATATCTGATGGTTCCAGTGTCAAAATTCCATCGCCATTGATTATGTAACATATATAATATATGGTATGCGAAATTATGTTTAGTTTGATATTGACAGCCGTCTATTATGGGTGAGTCTCACTTGAAAAAAAATGTTGGTAACACCAAAGTCTGTTATTTGACATAATAATAATAAATAAGTGTTTAAAAATACGGTCATTATATTATGTAAAATATATATTATGACTACTCGAAATTTTCAAAACTCAAAATTTAAATGAACCCATAAACGAAATATCCGTGAGCCGATTACATTATAAGATAATTTCCCCATACTAGAAACATTTCAAATAAAACATAATTTTGCACGTCAATACGCGGTGCAGTTTAATGTCCATGGCTAGGTAACTGTTTTGGTATTGATTATAGTATAAAGTATATTATTTATATATGTAATAATATTATCGTGGGTGTATTTTGCATCTGACCGAATAACTGTGCAATTATGCCACGTAACAAATTACGTTTGTAGGGTCCACGTCGTGCCAAATGGCGAGGGTTATCTTTATCTAAATATACTTGATGCAGTGGTGCATCAAGTGCATAATTATTTTTGTATATACAACAATTTAAATACAGGGATTTGTAGGCATATTTTATGTAGAAAAAAACAATGTGAAAATGAAATTGTATATTTTTATTCCCATTGTGTAATATTGTTATATGATTTAAAATGTTAAACAAATGTATATTAAAATTCGCAAAGTAACAATTTTAGTAAACACGAAAGTTATTGATGCGGAATAATACGGTGGGACAATACCCTGCATTATATTAATTCAGTATTGTTTTTATTATTATTATTAACTTATAATATTATATCTATACAATTACAATAAAACGTTAACATTGGTTCAGAAATACTTATAAAGGTCTTACAATAAACATCAAAAACAAAATCGAGGAAAAAAATCAACAATATTTGTGGTTATATAGCTATAAAAAAAGATGTACGAACAATTTCCAACGTCCATCACACAATCACTATATCCCACAATATTGATATAAAAATAATAATTGTAACAACTCTTTATTCATTCTAATTTAATTAAGAAAATGAATAATACCTACACAATATCATTATTTTTTTTTTTTTTTTTTACTACTTACGAGTAATGTAGTATTATAGTAGATACTTGATTTTTATGTAATTGATAAAATCAAAATTAAATCATGACACGTGCTGTTATTTGTTTTATTGATAACGACACGCGTTTCAACTATATATTTTTTGTATATTAAACAGTTTCAGCTAATTGACTTCTGTGTGGGAAATGTTAAAGCCAAAACCTTCCATCCGAAAAAATACCATTTTACACTAAATATAATTATAAATCATTGTTTAGACCTTTTCGGGGGCATAGGTTTTGTCCCACTGAAGCCCATTAAAGCTTTCCAAACCATTTATCGTCATTTTATTACGTCTATACTATACAACTTTTCAGGTACCTATACTGTTATGCTACGCAGCTATAGTGCATCGAGTAGTTTGATCACTTCGTAACGCATAACCAAATAGGCAATCAAAATACATTATAAATTTGTAATTTTTCAACACATTTTCCACAATATAACCTATAACGTTTGCAAACGAATTAATGCGATTTATCGCGTTAAATACGTAACGACGCTTGTGTAAACAATGCGGCATCAACGGGCTGGAGAAAATACAAGAAAATTTTCCATTTGTAGAGTGTACACAGTACACGGACGTCTTTGTTCGAAACAATAATGCCACACAAATTCACCATCATAATAATAATATAATCAATATAAACGACTTAGGGAAATGAGTCGTCATTCGTCAACACAGATTTGTCTAATCGTCGAAACCGATTTCAACCGTAAACCAAAAACCACTTCTGACTTCAGTGTTTCAAACCGTTGGCACGTCAGTTTAACTGCTGATGCCTAACTCATACCTGTTCAAACATACGTTTAAGTGCACATACTTCTACAACATTTCTATTTGACACTCGTTTTAAGTATATGGTTTAATAATAATATGCTATAACCATAATATCACGTTGGGCAGGTTGACATATTGTGCCCACACAATTTTAATTATAATAATTTAATCTACGGATTCAAAATATTTTAATAAACAATAATGATATATGAAGATTGTTATAAATTATATAACTCATAATGTTATCAACATTTTATTGTTGTAAAATAAAAGGGCGTGTGATGGACCCCAGGCCCAAAATAATCTCATGCGTACGCCACTGCTCTGTATACCGTAGGTATATTATTATGATGTGATATTATATTACGTATGTCGTTAGTATAATTACATCGTATTAATCACGAATAGTAATGCCACTTAAAACGTATTACCTTATTATAGTGAGTCGAATTTGAAACAATAGGTACCTTTGATAAGCATGTTGCAAGCGAAACGGCGGCGGCGCACGTGTTCTATAATTTATTGAAGTTAAATCTTTCCCTTTTGGTCATCTGCAGATTAACGCGTTCGTATATTCGTATTAAATATAAGAGGTCGGTTTTATTTCACGCTCCTTAAGTTTAAAAATCCTCTTGTGAGACTTATATGGCGAGTGGTATTTAGCTGTGATAAACCTCGTGACCTGACGACGTGTCCGGTCACAGCAATCTACCGTAACCGTGACACAGCGCATTGTGCCTGTAATATTTTATTATACAATAAATATAAATATTTTTAAAATTTCAATTATATTTTTTCAATTGAATTTTATTGAATCTGCAGTCAATGATTTCGTACCTATATATTGAATAGTACATAAGTAAAAAAATATGCAGCGCGTACGGTAGTTAAAAACATAACAAATTCGTTATCCTTTCATAGCTTTCTAATATCTACAAAAAGAAAACCTAAAAAAATAAAAACAAGAGAAAAAAATAGTAAGTAAAATATCTGTGTATCAAATCATATCATAATATCACAAAGTATACACCGTGTTATTGTTCATATAGTTTTAAAAATAAAAAAATTGCTATTAGGCTTTTTCGTTAAGATTAGAGTGTATATTACTGCATATTAATATATTATAATGTAACATTTTTATAATTTACCAAACATTTTAGATATTTATTTTTTGCATTTTATTTATTATTATTTATTTTTATTTACCACCGTTCAAATGTGGATGCTCAAATAGAATTATTTAATATTAATATACAATGTACTGTACACCGTATAACAAACGTTTAAAGAAGAGTACACAATACGCGTTTATAGTAGGTACGCCTTTTTTATTTATATTTTTGTATTTCAGAAACATAATATTAAATGAATACAACTCGCACAAGACGTAGATTTTGTAAACAAATAACAGCTTAGGTCTATAATGTTATTCTTGTAACCTAATAATGTTTTATTGTACAATAGTTTACAGTTCCAACGTTTTTTTAAAATTGTAAAGAAGATTTTCTTTTTTTTTTTGCTTTATTATTATAATATATTATTTTATTTTATTTAGAATCGACTTTTGCCTTTATACAACTGTACAATTTATGCGACGGCGGTTTGCTTAAAATTATTGGATACAGGGTAACCCATTAAAAATATGTTTACGGATTATATTAAACGAATATCATATAACGATGACGATACCTGCCCTACCATATAGTTTCAAATAGAATATTTAAATGTGTTTTCTTTGATCCCGCGTGCATAGTGTACATAGAGCCCAAAGCAATTATACGCAAATATAAGCGACGTCCTTTCGATGAAAAGAGAACCAGACATGTGAGTATTGTACCTTATCAATAGTTTCGGCCGGGATATATTATATGGTCTAATTGGAACGGAGAGACAAAGGTCTGTGCAAAGATAGCTGATGTACATGCAATCCTGCAGTGAATAGAGGATGTTTTACCACAACGGATCAAATACCTATAAAAGGACAAATCTAATCAGTTAAAACAACAACAACGAAGAAAACAACAATTTAATATGCATTGATGTGACTTTGATGCGATTAAACCATTACTAATTAAATATTAAACCGAAATAAAATGAATATAATATGAACCATTTATTAAATATATCGTAGTATAAATATAAATATTCTAGTATTAGTGAAAAACATATTATTATACATTTAAAATAAAATTCGTATTATCCAGAAGGAAAACAATCCAAGACATATAATATTTTATTCATCCGGTTCAATACAAATTGATAAAAATAAAATTAAGTACATATTATTATTATTTTCTTCAAATATTGTATAGATTTTGATAACTTTGATCCGATCGGCCCGATGTGTATCTATTCGATGATATTATAATTATTTACAAAGAAATATAAATAATGTAATATACGTTTGCTTGTAATCTATACAATTCAGCGTGCATGTTTTTTTTTATTCATCGCATAGCACATAGGTACCAGCTATTATACAAATTAATTTTATATAATTAATTTTTTTTTCAAACGTGTCGCAACCACTGAGAATATGTACTCAATATGAGTTATATTTTTTAGAGGGGAGTGTATAAATTAATGAAAAACGTGAATCCAATTTATAATAAATTATATTATTTTGTTGCGTTCGTTCAGCATAACCACTAAAACAGTTTTACCATGAATCGTACATAGCATACAGTTTGCAGTTGAGGCATATAGCTTTATATACTTTGTGCATTTGTTGTTACCATATAAGTACCTAAAATGAATAATAATTTTAATTCATTACATGAAATAAACAGAATTTTTTTTTACCAAGCAAAATACAATATTATTATTCTTACTGACATACAGTACGCATCGTAATATAGAATATTATGTACGCGTGGATTTTATGCACATTTCCACTGTTGAATTCTACGAGTACGGGTGGTTCGCATGAGGCCGATGAAAACATTTTTTTGAAATAATAAACATTTCAGATTCTAAACGGAGCGATGAATGTTCTAGCTTTACAATGATGTGGTTTTTTTGTGTTCGTATGAATTTTATCTAGTTTTGAACTAGAAAAAAAATCCTTAATTTAAAGGGGGTTTTCATTTTTAAGTAGGAATTGTTCAATACGTTGGAGACCTAAAAAGAAACCACTAAAAATGGGAATATATGGTACACTATTATTTATCGAAAAAAATTGATTTTTTGACGTATGGTTCATTTGGTCCATATATGATTAAAATTTAAAGTATTTACGATTATTCGTTTCACACCGTCGCTGATTGGAATCGTTTTTTTGGTTGCACTGTTATATCTTTGAAGTCAGATTTAATTCATCCATTATTGTAATTTCAGATTCTAAACGGAGCGATAAATGTTCTGGTTTTAGTATGATGTGGTTCTCTGGTTTTGTTTATTTTAATTTTTACAACATAATATTTTCATGAAAATGTTGACGCATAAATTACCAGTATCGATAATACAAATAGCTTTTTTTTTTATTTATAACCATTTTTTTAACAAGTGTGAAGTGACACTGAACAGTTCTTATAAATTTAAGTGTTTCAAAAAAAAAAAATACTCGATGCCTTGGTAAAAAAATTATTCATTGTTTCGAAATATAAATATCTACTGCAGTATGTAAGTGAAAAAATTAAAAAACTTAAAATAGCTCAAAAATAAAAAAAAAAATATGTGTTTTTGGAATACAGTAGAATTACACAATACAGTAAAAAACTTCAATCCAAATAAAACACAATTATAATCTTAATAATATGTATCATAATAAATTTTTAAATTTTTTTTATTTATGATATATCATCAACCACTATAGGTTATTAGCGTACAACAAAATAAATACAATGGTTTTCTTAGATTAAGACGTTATCAATAAGTTTTAGAAATGGGACGATATTTTTGGTATTGGAATTGGATTGGGTTAATGGCTTCGAAAAGGTTGTCAATAATTATAATATATTGTATTCGATGATTTTGGAAAATATTAATTCAATTTCCTTGTTACTATTTATTACTATAGTATGCCAACCTAATATAAAAAAAATATAAAACATTTTTAAGTCTTAACATTTCTGAGTAGAATCTAATATTCCTTGTTGCTCAGAATTTTTTTTTTTGTTTGCACAAACGCATCGTATATAATGCTAACAACTACATTTTAATTAAATTATAATTATAATTGTCGTAAAAATATTAGTTTTTTTATTTAAAGTTTTTACACTTTTCTTATACTGCAGCAACAACTATAATAAGATAACTTTATACGAACAAATTTTAACGATTTTTAGTAATAATTGTTGAGTGAAAATAGGATAGACTTATAGAACTGTGGATACACATTAAATGCTTGTAAATAATAAATATCTCAGCAATTCGGTGTTAACACCGCAATTCTAGATTATTATTAAGAGTACTTATAAGAGCTCATTTGAGGCATCCTAAAATCGAAAAATAATGAAAAACAATCGTCTCTAAAATACAAAGTGAAGTCGATAGTATATCTGAAAAATCGCCAGTATGGTAAGACATACGGAGTTTTGCACATCTCTGTACGGTTATCTGTATTAATTATTCATTGTACAGTACCTACACATTGTACTACGATAACTATAACAATATATTATTATTATATAGTTTGCGATTTGAAATCGCGGCGTATATCTGCCGTCGTTGCGAACTGCGCAGGAAAACAAAATATGTACAAAAGCGTTATACATTTTTTTTATCACTGGTCTTAATATACACCTACTGTATTAATGATATTATAATGAAAACATAAATATAATATAATATTTACATAATATTATTTTACATTTAAATTTCGAGTGTTTTTTTTTCTTTTTCACCTAAGCGGATTATCGAAGTATAGTGTAACGAGTTTCGACCATCCCGCGGTGGCGATACCAAAGTACGTTTCACCGGCTACCGAGTAGTCTCCTCCTCCCCTCTCCCCCCCACGTACACGCACACCTCACGCCACAACCTACCACCGCCGCCGTCACTTCACTGCCCCGGTGTGGTAGAAAAACGAGGGCTCTAAGCGTTTGCGCCAGGGACACAACACATACCGGTAGCGCATTTGTGTTCGAGTGAACTCGGCGGGCTGTACGCACACGGAACCGCATCAGTCGTTCGCGGACTGCTCGAACTCCACGAGGTAAGTACGTGCACGAATTTCATCACATTACAATATATTATTACTATTATTATTATTACGCACGCGAGAGACCACTGACGATTTCCTGATCTGTCTATATGTAGGTATTATATTATTAATACGACTGTTCGCAATTTTTTTTTTTTGTCGTTAGTATAATATTTGTTTAATATATACTAATAGTATTAGTATAATAGTATATTGTTTGACCACTTAGAAGAAAAACATGATTTTTACCGCAGTTGTGCTCGTCAATCTGTCAGTTTTTTTTTTTTTTGTGAAATCGTCTGTTTATTAATTTATTAATTTATAAAAATTAATTTCACTCGTTATACGCAAATAGATACGACTGGTTCGTGTTTAAATTTACGATTACTATACCGTTGTGCACAATCTTATGGCAACGACGGTTTTATACACTACGCGCGTATCGTCGTCCTCGTAGAATATCAGTGCCCAATGCCCATAATATTATGATGTTGATATAATATATAATATAAATCTTTAAGAGAAGTGACGTGATAACTACACGGTAACAATACTGCCTCGGTAATTAGTACATATATATTATAATGCACGTAATATCGAAATTCGAAGTATAAACTGTGGCGTCTATGAGTTAATATAAAATTATTAAGAGGTATTGCCAAATTTTAAGAAGATAGTATTCTTGATATACCTAATAATATATGTCTGATATCTTTTTCATAAAATAATCAGGTCTAATATAGAAGTTAAGCTATATCACGGTGTTTCACGTCTTTTTATGTTATTATATAAATTCTTCACTAAATAATATTTTTTAAAAAAACAATATGATATCATCACTAAAATATCTTCCTCTTCGAATTTGATGGACTTTAGATTTAACCCAGGTATCTCAATAATTGTGCGTAATGAATTTTTGCTATGTTTTACGTTAGATAAACGTAAGCTGTATAATATTAAATATTATAGTATTATATGTTATACTATATACATACAGAACGATTTTTCCAACTGCAGTAAACACTACTTAACTTGAAATGTATTTATGTTTTTGTAAACAATTTTTTACCAAATTTGAATTAGGCATTACAAGTTTTTTTAGTACCTAATTTTTATGTTATCATTTTTTGATTTTAACTTTTTTGAATGTTAACACACATTTTTTAAATTTAATATTCTGAAGTGAAATAATTTTTTTGGAATTTTAAATACTACTAGTCGTTAATTAGTTATAAGTATTAAAAGCTTAGATAAGAGGAGTACTTGACCAAAATCTCCGGGCTAGGCACAGAGTTAAAAAGTAAATTCCAATTATGAAAAATAAAGTATTTTCAAAAACTTTTATACTTTTCGTGATAATGAGTATTTACTATTAAAATAATCACAAAGTATAAAAGTACACGGATATAACGTACTCTTAACGCATTTCTATCTTTAAAAAAAACAATATGAATTACACGTAACGTGTAAATGCTAATGTTTTTTTTCTGTATTGTGTGATTACACATGTAATAATAGAGTGTTAAAGGCATATAATATAATATGTTATAATCACAAGTATTTAAGACAATGAAGCACATAATGGTATGTACCTATATTATACTAATTTTCATAATTTGAGTGTATTTGGCATTTGCACAAATACAATAAAAATAAAAACTATTCTATTCGGTTTAAACAAAAACTAAAAATAGTATAGGTAAAATTACGAGTTATGAAAGTAAATAGAAAATCCACTGTTAGATAATGTATAAAATATATTACTCGTTTTAATTGGTAGGTACTAGCTTTTGACTTACACTATTGAACATGACAAATAATATAAATTTTTTTTTTTCACAACAGATTTAGATCATTATGCAGATAAACAGTAAGTGAATGGTTGAATATTCGTACAAAATACGGGTGTAGATCTGAGTTAAATATAGAAAAATTAATTAAAAAATTACAGTTGGAGGATATATAAAATTAAAACTAAAAACCAAAAATCACTGGTAAACAGCCAAAACATTTTGAAAAATATATGATGCATAGAAATTGCTAGAAATATCATTTGGGGATATTTTAAAATGTATGGTTTTTATTTTTGAATATTATAACAAAAAAAAAAAACCATTGTTTTCTGCTATATTTTTTTCTTTAGTTTTCTCGATTGTTTTGAAAAGTTTTACTTTTGGCCTTCTAAAAAAAACTAGGTAAAATTTTGTACCAAAAATTACCCTTAAATATGAAGATTAAAGCTTTTTACTGTTCCAAAACGTTATGACAGACACAAAAATAAAAACGAAAATAATAAATAAAAAAAAACTCACACTATTGTACAACCAACACATTCATCACTCCACTCAGAAATTGAAGTAATACAATGACTGCTTTTTTTTTAATAATGAACGGAAGGAAAATTGTTAAAATCATTGCTTAAAAAATGTATTCCTTTAATGTGCTTTGCATAAATATAAATTGATTATAATAATTTTTTTTAAAAATTAACTTATTAAAAAAAATAAAATAATATATTATTATATAATAATTTAATATTATGTAAAAAGTATAAAATATATTGTATTACATGCATACAAAGTATCAGAATAATCTTTACAAGTTCAGAACACTAGGTCGTATAACATTCTGTATTATATCTATCAACTCTCCCGTACATGTACACTTCGTTGCGTGTCTAAATGAAAAAAAATCTACCGAGATCGAAATATTGTTCGTTCAAATTATCATCATTGCGATGAAAAAAATCCTATTTCCCTCGCGTTGTTTAACTTTTTATTACGCACAAACCGCGTGGAAAACTAATTACACGAGAGGACGTATCAACGATTGGTAGTCGTCTGAAATAGCTGAAATAATACCATCGTACATTTTATATATAATATCATATGTAGGTGGGTCGAACGTACATTGAATAGTAAAGTACCGTGAAGTGTATTGCTTTTAAATTAAACAAAAAAGAAACCCTAATCAAAATTTCGAAGCATTGACGGTCGTCGTCCGTGATGGCTGTACCCCTAACTATTTGTTTTAAGTTTTGACTTTTTTCCCGTGTTTTATCATCGGGAAAATTATTAATTACGATCATCACGTCCTGGCGTTCGGATGACGTCCAAGTGTTATATTATTTTCCTTCGAGCAACTGGTAATATTGTAACGACATAAAATATCTCCGCACGAAACTAATAATCTATTTACTTGTCAATTTCTGCAATACGTTACACACAAGCCCTGCGTGTATTGTATGTATTGTTATCTCTAAAAGTATATATGGCTCACGATATAGTTATGATTTATTTAGTTATAAATTCGATCTGAAAAACATTTTATACAACATCCATAAAATGTATTCAATATTCTAACCCGATATTCTATGTGTATTAAAAACGCATTCAATATACACAGAGATGATATTAATTTTCAAAAAGTATGAATAGTATAAAAAAAAGAGCGGCTATACAAAAACAAATTGCATATATAATATATTATGTATACTGCAGTCTCTCGGCGTATCGGAGAATATCGAAAGAACGTGTTTTCCTCCGTTCAGAAATGGTACTTTTTTTTTTCAAAGACTGATTGGTATGCTCAACACATAAATCTGTATTGTTTGTCATACATTCCCCATAAACGGTCTGCTGGAGGCTCTTAAAAACGGTTTTATTTTTTCTGTACACATTATATTTATACACAAGGTGATTTATCAAACGTTGCTCATCCTCATTATTTTCTTTAACTATGCATTTATTCAAATTTTGACTTTTGGAATTTTTAAGTAGGTAACTTAAAGACCATTTTTTTCAAATACTTAAGACTGTTTATAATATTTACGGAGCGTCCAATCTATCTGTGACCAGACAAACAAAAAGGAATCACCATTTTTTAGTGCAGATTTTATAATTTTTTTGTTTTATGTTCATGAATACAGATCGAAATTTAAACGATTAATTTCCGAGTTATTAAACATGACATACAAACGATTTTATAATGATAATAAATCCACGATAAATATGGGTTGAGAAGATATTGAGGCTTATGTGATTAGCGATATACACTAGGAAAGTACAGTTATCATATGAAAAAAAAAATTATTGTACAACTAGTTACTACAAGACACTCTTTAAACGGTATAAAAAAAATAAGTTATTAAAAATATGGTTATTAAGTATACATATTATACAAAAATAATAAATAAATGATAAATTTCAATAAACACATCAACCAATATGAAAAAAGTGGGTAACCACAGAGAATGATACTTATCGAATCACCCTATTTATTACATATTTGGTAGGTATTTATATTATTTACGAATCGAATTTGTTGTAAAATACACTCTAACTTGTATTGACGTTTGTTTTTTTTAAACTGTAATATCTAAAAAAAAAACAAGATAAGGCTTTGTGTTCTTACCTATGATCTAATAGAAATTGTCAAGATTCTTTCTGTACAACTAAAGCGAAGTGTTGTGCTATAGTAAAATGTATGTGTTGGTCCGAATGAAATCCCTTCACTATTGTACAAAGTTAAACTTATAAAATATAATGATATATAATAATATTAAATATATACTTATTTTCGGTAAACATTATAAAATATAATGTCTTGTTTTGAAAAAAAAATGTAATTAACTGCTACTTTCAATTTTCCTGGATCTTCACTCTGTTTTTTATCTTGTTATGCAATAATCATAAGAAAAAACAACGAAAATTGGTTCAGCTTCCAAGATAAAATTTGTTCTTCATTGAACATTGCTAAAATATAGAAATTCTATTTCGTCACCTAACCTAAACTAAACTAATCACGTAAATCAACAAAACCTATTGTGGAATATTTCTCACTATACCTAATGATAATTCCTAATAAAAATTCCTTCGACCTTAACTTAAAATAATATGTATCTAAGTAGACCGTATAATATATCTTGCCTAACGATAATCTACATAGTGTACACGTACACAATATTATTAGTATGTTACACACATCAAAAAACACCATTCCTGTCAGTTTTAATATTTCTCTAAAAAGGTTTCTAGGTCAATGCTAAATATTGTAAATTTCCCAAAAGTGAATTAATTTCAAAGAAAATTGCCTTGGAATAAACTACCCACTATCGATTATCATAATAAAATTATATAAAAAAAATCAACAGTTTTATCGATTCAAACATTATTTTGGTAAAAAAAAGAAAGAAAATTGCGTAAACATTAAAAAGACAGCCAAATTGGTCAAATGACGCCGGTTTAATGATTCGTAGTTTTTATGAAATAACAATATTATTGTGATAATAGTGATATTACATGAGAACACATAGCAAAAAAATATTTCACATCAATAATAGTATTATTTACTATTATATAGTGTATAAATATTACATTTTCAATCTTGTCACACGCAGTATATCATACGTGATGAAGAATAGAGGACCCGGGGACTTCTCGAGTTTTATTGAGGAAAAATATAAAATATTCAAGGACATATCGTATTTTACCATGGTACTTAAAAAAATATGAGTTTCGAACGTGAAACCACACTATGAGAATATATGAAACTATCCATCCGTTTTACTGCTATCAAATAAGTCAAATTTGACAAACTGTAGTAGGTACCAGCTACAATGTTTTATTTTTAAGATTTTTTTCAAGCCGTAAATACTAAAGTTGCATAACATTTTTCAAATGATTACCTATATCAGATACCTACCTACATAGATGTTGGTGCGAGGAATTTTGTTCTATCGACTGTTTTATATACGTTTAGATTCTGAACGGATCGAAGGATAAATTGATTTTACAATGATGTGTGTTTTTTTCAATCTGTCATCGTCCTTTGAGGCAGTAATAATGCTTAGATTTTTAACTTTGAAGGTGGTTTCTGGTAGAAAATTGAACTTATAGTTGATACTGTGGCTGATTTAAAGTGAAACATTCCTAGCACTTTTCAAAATAACGGGGGAAAAAAAAAATAAGCCAAACCCGGAATTTTCACTCTAAACCTGCAGTATTTGATTTTGTTTTTTGGTGCTTATCAAAAACGAATAACTAGATCCTTGACATTTTTACCAAATATTTATACAAGCATATAATATCATAGAAAATAAATATGATAAAGTTCCAAAATATTATGTCTCTTTTTTAGTTACTTATATTATAATTTAGATATTTATGTTGTTTTCCTATAAATAGGTATCAATAAAAAAATATTTGGTTTATGTAAAACCTTCAAAATTTGGTACAAAGTTCTTCATAAATTGTTCATACTCTAAATAAAAATATTTAAAAGAACATAGTCACAATATTTTATTGTAATCGTTTAAAGTTCACATTTTTACGATATTCGTTAAATTTAAAAAAATTGCAAATTATTTTGTGGTTTAAAATGTAATTCAATGTTATTCATGAGTTTTGTTTAAAGATATAATATAAAATTATTAAAAATACATAGGCATGACTATTTTTTTATAAGTATTTGAAAATCTTATTTAGCTAATAGGATTGAAAATGTAAAAGGTTCCTATATAAATAATGTATAAACACAATTTTTTAATAGACAATTTAAGTTAAAATTTGGACAATATTAGACGAAGAATAACGGATTTAGTTGTTTCGTTATAATTTAAAAATATTATTCGAAGGTAGGTAGGTACTTGGAAGTTTAAAGTTTCAACGTAGGTATATTATTGTATTGTGTACACACAATGACATTTTAAAATACAATATTTTCGGTACACATTAAAACATTAATTCAACCTATGATGTATATTATTACTGATAGTAAAATAAATTATTTTAGTAGCAACAGTATCATAAATTACGCTTAGTACCTACCTTATAATACAGGCTGACTCTTCGCTCAATATTGATTTGCAATCATCATAACATAATTTATCAACGAATTCAAATTTTGCATATATTTTATTACCATGGCTTACTCCTGAATGATGAGATATACTGGAAATTTTCTATACAGCAGAGAGGTTACCTTCATACACCTTTTTCAAATGTATTTTAAACAAAATGATTTTCATTACTTTGTTAAACGTTTAAATGTACCTATTATAGCTAGGTACCCATTAAAATGTTAAGAAAAAAAAATTTTAATAAAAGACCAACTATCAAAATGCAAGAGTATTAATGACTATTAATTAACAAGCGTTCAGATAACAAAATATGTATTGATAATAATAATATGGTCTTATGAAAATGTTTAAATTCATAACATTATTGAAACATGGTAAATTTGTTGAAAATATTATATATTGGTTTTAGTGGATCGTAATTTCGTTTCTTGTACGTGATATAGTTTAAATTGGATAGATGTTGCACTCGCGCAGTACGTGGTTGAAAAACGCAAACGATAGATAATTATTATTTAACCTTTACAACGCATGTTGTGCACATGAAATATTTTAATATTTACACAGGAATTACATTTGTTGGAAAAAAACCGTTATTGCGAGAATGGGTGTATCGACGGCTCGTGGAATAAGAAATATTATGTGTCTTGGAGTTATTGCACAAAGATCGTCGTACCTATATATCGGGATCGAAAATACGTAATTGAATGCAAACAAGGTTGCTCGTGAAGTTTTATTCTCTCAGAGTTGAGATTTAGATTGGCTAGGTAAACTATTTCATAGGGAATTTCAAAGTGTGTTTGGTATAGTAGCTCCCATGCAAACTTTCAAAGGTTAGAGCGAGTACCTACTACTATAATGTTATGGCAAAGGGTAAATGGTTAGAAGTCACGTTTTCGTTCTTGATCATCAATTATCAGACCTTGTAATGCATTTGCAACGCGCGTAATGCTTTATTCGACAGTATTTTTTTTTGGCCACAAAGGCGGAGAAAGCAATATCTAAATTAAATGAAATGTCGGTTTTCGATAGGTGTATAATGATAAATATCGTGGATTTAACTTACGAGCAATTATTTCCCGTCTTAAATTTCGA
The DNA here is from genome assembly GCF_005508785.2 of Acyrthosiphon pisum. Lineage (NCBI taxonomy): Eukaryota > Metazoa > Arthropoda > Insecta > Hemiptera > Aphididae > Acyrthosiphon > Acyrthosiphon pisum. The sequence goes on from NC_042496.1 coordinate 23,390,855, forward strand.
CTTAAAAAAAGGCGTTTAGGCGACGTCGCAACAGTTTTGATCACAACAACGATTTCGTATTTCATCGATTATTGAAACGAATATCAAAATATTGTGTATGAATGTTTACTTAGTTTTCTGGCGTGACCACGTCTTTTTTCTTGCTTTCTACATTTTGTTCTGAATTGGATTTTGATCGTCAGTTTTTTACGATTTTTTTCATTATTATTTGCATTTTGTGTTATGTGACGCGAAGAAAATCTTATCCAACAGAGCATGTAAACGAGAATAATACAAGGTTTTATATTAATAATAAAATCCAAAAAGAAAAACCCCAACAGATTAAATTTGTTTAGAAACGATATTCATAAATCATAATAATATAATACTCTGATGTCACATATGATACGAAATATAAAAACTGGAACGTATTTTTGAATGTTATTCGTTAGATAAAACGTACAACCATTGAGTTGTATATACTCAATGGCAGAACTGTAATATTGTAATTGTATTTAACTAAATTGGTCATTTTTGGTGCAGATAAATATTAATAACTGTAGCGCATAATACGAGTGTTGAAAATCAAATGTACTTCACTCGCTGGTCATACGAATACGTTTGTTTCCATATTATTCCAATAATTTCCAAGTGATTTTGACATTTGATTCGATGGACGTGCTCCAGTTGTAGCATTGTACACTAGTACGCAATCGGTTCGCTATAAATTAATTAATTTCAGGCATACATATCGATAATTAACATTTTTGTTTGTGATTAAAACCATTTGTTTTATTTACAAATTCCTTAAAATTAGAATATTTATGTCTGATTAGCATAATTCATGATATTACTGCTTATAAAGTGTTTACGCTGTATATTATTATAACATAATTATTAATTATTATATCATTATTATTATTATTATTATTATTATTATTATTATTATTATTATTATTATTATCATAACTGTTCAAACAACTTATCAACCAGATCTTACCTCGCCTTCTGTTCTGTGCACTGGAATAATGTACACACGTTATTCGATGAAGATTGTTTTGTTGAGACATTTTGGGTTATCCACATATTAAGCTATACGTTCAGCTGCGTTCTATATACAACGCGACCGTAGGATTATATTTTAATTCAATTATTTTTCATACCGTGGGTGTTCTTATAAATCGTTTTATTTTCAACTTTGGTTATATTACAATTACGCCATTTGTTTACTGCGAACTTTGCAAATTTAATTCGTATTCTTAACAATTTTCACATTTTTAATTTTCTTCGTCCAAAGTCGTGACTTTCATAATATTATATTTGTAAATATTTTGACATATTTTACTCTCGGTTATTTTCTCAAGTTTATAACTAGGTACTTATAATGAAAATATTATAATAAGTGAACATTATATATATTATATTACATTATATCATATTATTCAAGTTTTACATTACTGTATGTTATTAGCCAAAAATAAATATTTATAACAAAAAACTTTTAATGGGAAGAAATGTAAAATGCTAATTGAAAGTACTACAATAAAAACTTCTTTAGACTTTTTTAGACTTAAATTAAAAAATTAGGTTAAAATTGTTCGCTGGATCGTTTAGTTAACTTTTGTACAAATGTATAGTATCATAGTCCACATTTGAAAAAAAAACTAGATTATTATGTTATATTATTTACCTATAACAGCATAGCTCTATGAAGAACTAAATACAAAGCGATTAAAAAAAATAGTGTAATAAATACAATATACAGAATTATCCACTATAAGCATGCCACCCATATTTTTAAGATTAAAATAAATTTATTCAAAAACAGATTTTTGGAATTTTTAAATATACTTCAAGACCCTATTTAAAAATTCTTGAGATTTTCTGTACTACTTAAAGTGTGTTGTATGGTGATGCAAACTATTGTTTCTCAAACGAAACCATCCTTCTTTACTATATAAATTATTTAGAGGATAATATTTTTGAAATATTGTTGTAATTATTTCATTAGGAATTTGAACTAGGTAGTAGTTTCGGTTATTAAAATGTTTATAAGATTAATAGTCATTTAAATAGTCCTAGTAGGTAAGTATATTTAAAAATTCCATGAATCTGATTTTAAATAACTTGGAGAAGGAATTGGGGTGACAATGATGACACTATGTATAGAACTTTAGAAGTATTTATTTGTATACATAAACTTAGGTTATAATAATATGAAGTTTTTAAAAATAAAACCTCCCTAGTTTTCTATACAAATTTAATTATTTGTATAATTATAGTCCGTTGATACTATAATACAATATAGTTGGAGAACCCTTACCAAAATATTATATTGAGGATTTTAGACGTGATTAATAGGGACCAACAATTTATTACATTTTACAAACAATGTATATTGCATATATATAATATACTTACATGAGGGATTTATAATGTTTTGGTAGGATCCTCTTATAGAGTCCTTATTTTTATCTATTGGAGGAAGTAGTCAGTTATCCGTCGACAAATTGTAGTTGCAATGTTGCATAATGTTAAAAACAATATTTTTATAAGAATTTTTGAACCGAAAATATTGCTTATAAACATTACATAATTGTCTTTTTAAATTCTACATCGAATCAAGTTTTATTTAAATTTCTTTCAACGACATCGATATTTGTTTTATGTAAATATTTATTTGATAAAATGTGTTGGACATTGTTTTAATATAAAACTTTAGCAATTACAAAATATGATAATCCAGTATTGAATAAATAATTTGTGTTTTGTACACAAAAATAAAAATATTTATGAGATTAATAAAAATTTAATTTTGTAAGTAACAGTACTAATTACTAATAATCACTATAACCAATTAATATTTCCATGTTGGTATTTTCTTTTTTTTTTTTTTAAGCTAAACATAAATTTTAAAAGTTATTTCGTAGGTATCGGCAATTACATAGTTGTTTAAATCATAAACGAAAATTGTAAATAATTTCTTAGATTTGTTCCGAAAGATGATAAATATGTATACTTTCAAACATCGTATAGGCGCATTAATTATTTATCAGAATTTTAAGATACAACGTTGTAAAACTGTTAGAGTTATTCGTATTTAATAGTGCCAAAGGCCATACGTTTTTAGCTTTTCTCGTATTATATTATATTATACAGTGCATAATATATATTTATATTCAATTTAAAAAAACAATCTATATTCCTACCATGTTTTACAGCTTCAGTCTCGGGAATGTTAAAAGTTTTAAATTCGTGATAAATATTAGAATAGTTTTTTTCTGCGTTAAATCCAACCAATTGTCCGTGTCTCTCGGTGTGTATGAGTATATTGCGTAAAAAAAAAAAAAAAAATAATGAAAGAAAATAACCATCAACAGCGTAGATAATTCAGTTACGAACGAGATAAATTTCTTTTAAACTGCATGCAGTGAGAATCCAAAGAGATGAGAAATTTAATATATATCGAATGTTTATACACCGCGCGTATGTAGTACCACTGACGCGCGAGTTATTTTTCACGAGTCGTTTTTCGCGGTTTATTTCCAGCTGACGTTTAAATTTCCGTTTTGATTTTCTCGTTCGCTATTTATACATTTGTGGGATTACTTTACATAATAGTGGTTATACTGGCTAGGAAACACAACTATGTATAGGCTCGAAATGCTGCGTAGAGTTTTCGCGCTATGTTGTTTTGCTTAATAATGAGAACTGTCGTAATAATAATAATATTATAATGGGGAGACGTCTCGGCATTCAAAATATTAAACATAGTTCGTGTCGGAGTTGTTTAATATTCCATAGCTCTTGCAGCACATTCAGAATGTTGTGTTATGTAAAGTAATAGCTACGCTTAAATAAAAAATTACATTTGCCAGGCATCGATGATGCATGCGATTTTCAACATTGTTTGTCTAGCTGATAACATCTATTTGCAGCACACCTATATTAGAATAATACCATTATTTTTTTGTTTTGTCCACTTATACTAATAACATCGCTTTTATCTTGACTGTTAATACATATTTATATTGTAGGTATACTATAATTTAATATACCATTAAAACGTGCGTCTCGTCGTCGGAGAAAATATTAATTAGTATTGCCTTGTCAAGGAAATGATTTTGTTTTTCAAAACAAGATATCGTATCGTTGAATTGTATTGTCATCTCTACTGAAACTTTTATGTTAATTATAAATGTTAATTAAAATGTATAGTCGCGTCATGTTTTATACAAATTGTTCCATTTATAGCAATCAATTTTCAAAAAGAACACAACAAATTATTAATATTGTTTGTTACGACCTACCTTTTATTACGTAATAATTCGTATTTAGCTTTTGCAGTTGCCACACAACTTTGTATCATATTGTCATACAATTATGTATTTCAAAACTATCACTAAATTCGGGTATACGATAAACAGTGGTAAGAGATAAATTGTTTAGCTTGAAAGAAGTAGAAAAATAAATTCTCATTAAGATTTCTTCAAAAGCGTTGTTATAGTTATTATTATTGTTATTTCTGAAATAAACCGTATTTAAAACATACTAATGGTTTAGTTATGCATTAGTGATAATTTTATTTGAGTATAACTTAAGAACACTTACAGTGTAATATTGATATTTGTTTGTGTTAAATAACATCCCATAATGCAGTCGATTTGCTTGGTTGATGGGTTATAATATTAAATCGTTCAACTTGTTCTGTTTACGTTGAATCGGATTGCAAGCCAAACAGCATCTTCTTATTTTTTTCTTAAATGTAAATAATCGAAGAACAAACTGACGCGATCTCATATTTATATTATCATAATGAGTAAACAATCCACGAACGAATATAAGCCATTTCCACGCCTAAACACTTGATGTTTATATTCTGAAAATTTAATCGAATAAAACTTTTGTCTTTCATGACGTGTATGCTTCATTTATTTTTAAACAACAATAATGCACTCTATTCGTTTTATAACTCTGAAATATAAATTAATTTTTAATACAATTATAATGATTAAAAAACGTCATACTACATGTGCATAATGTAATTCCTCTTTCATAGGAACAAGTTAGACATATGTGTAATGTGAATAAATCATGATCGGAATACATTATTTTAATTAAACATAGTTATGAGATAGACGCTCAATACATAGGTACCAGCTTTAATTCACTGTAATATTAAATATAATAATATGTAATATTATTTTTTAAATAATTTTCTACAGTACAAAAAAATATATTATTGTGGGTAATTTCTATGGGATTCAAATCGTGGCCTCTTTCCTTTCTATATTTTTGTTAGACTGCGTCAATTTGTCCCTAAATCTCTTACTGACCTTAAAACTCACTGAAAAATCCCATCTCGTTTTTTATCATCACATTATAAACTCTATAAAATCTTCTCTTTATAAACTTAGTATAAGATATTCTCTTTTAAAGTAAACCCTCTTCTCATGTTGACGCTAATTGTCTAAATATACCCAGTCAAATGATCTAAAATCTTATCCTCTTTATTTATGGTCAATAAGTTGCTTGGATTATTTAAAATTCCATTTATCATTATTCACCGTAGTCACACGGATGGCTTCGTCCCTCGATTTATCTCAACTTAACTGCCGGTTCACCATTTCACATACAAAAATGACTGCGACTTTTTACGAGTTACCTACCTACAGGCTACATTTTCCACCTCAATCTTTCACTGAAGTTTACAGTACACTAACCTATACAGTTTTACTCGTATATCCTCCTTCATGACCGATAATTTTTTTTAATAGCTTCCTTAACTCAGTGCTTCACATTTAGTCTATAAAATGTAAATCCATCAGTCCTCATTTCACCACCATCCCCTCCCCTTATCCCACAATATTTTATTTAGTTTTCCTCTACATTGAGTTCATTTTACTATCAACTTGCTATGGGTTCACCATAATCAGTAGATTCAAGGTATAATGAAGTTGCAAGTTATTTGGCTAAATTCTCGTGTATTTCAAATTCCTCTTCTCATTCTAAATATTCTCGGTAGGTAGTGTGATTGATTGGCTTTTTTACGATGGTACATCAACAATTTATTTTCCGAAACGGTTCACATGCTAATTTTCCTCTAAATGTAGACAAAAATATCGTACTCTCGTCATGTTTTGTGTATTTTCCATCGACATTTATTATTTTGTAGACGACGTTCATTCACGTATTTTTCGCGTATCATTACTTGTGTGTCTTAAAAATGAAATAAAATACAAGCATGTAAATTTATTTATTCCGAACGAACGTTAAAAATAAGTACCTAACATTTTTACGGCCTGAAATTAAATGAACCGACAAATCGTAATAAAATACTAAAACATACTTTATTGCCATTGGGTATAAGGTTAGGCTAGGTAGTGCATCATAAATGGAGTTATATTTTTGATTTTAAGTGATGACATTTTGAATTTTCTGTTTGATCAAATTTCAACACATTTCACACCCTAAGGGATCTTACATTTACAAACGTATTTTAAATTCATATTTTTACTTCATATTTCAACTTGTAAAAATCTCAATTGGATGTTCAATTTTATTTTTAATCGTTTATGAACAAATTTGAAAATCCCGCTATGTCCGAATAAAAATGAAGAAATAAACTTAAAAATAAAAAATAGAAACTATTATTATTAAACTATTTAAAATTCAATTAATTAATTAATGAAAACTAACTAATTATGTATTATACTACCTACTTAACTTTTTTTAAATAAACTTAAAATTTATTATTATAAAACATTTATTTTTCTAAAAATATATTTCAAATTGAATAGTTTATAAGCTTAAATGCTTAAAATGTTTACAAAGTATTGTTATTTATCATAAGAAAATGATTATTATTACACTTTAGTATTAATTTGACATGTTTAATTACAAATCTAATTATGTTAAAACTTCTAAGGTTTTGAAATTACAAAAGTTTTTAATCTATATAACGATTTACACAATCTCCTGAATTGTTATACTATTCACAATGGAAGTTTTAATCGTGTCTCATCGGGTTTTTGTGTATATAATACATACGCTATATATTAATTTATTAAGCTTTACTTAGTAATGCATTGATCAAATAATTATATTATATAAATATATGCTGTCATTGAAATAATTTTGTAATAGTTTTATACCATCGCAACATAATACTATATTAGTTTTTAATTAAAAATCATAAAATGAATCAATGATTGTTTATGACTCCAGTATATACATATAATAATTAGTTATCTATTTTTCTACTTTTTGGAACATTCAATTTAGCGAAACTGTACTTTTTGAGTTTTAAAAATAAACTTTCACTCAACGGGCTTATTCTATATCAAATAGGTACACTAAAATAATGCCATATTATAAATTATTAGAATGGTTCATAATATTTTATCCATTGGTTTAAAACAGAAATGTTCAAATTAACAACAACATTATATTATTATTATATTATATTGATGATTATTACCAATATTGAACGTTAATCATATTTGAAATATTAACATGGTAATTAGAAATTAGAATTATTAGAATATTATTTACTTTGAATATATTTGAAATATGTGAATTGAATATTATTCTGTATTGATGCCATATCCAATAGGAAAAAATACATAACAATTCAAATAGACACAACGATTTTGAAACGATTTGTTATAATTATAATATTATTATCTGACAAAGGATTTCGGGATTTTTTTCACACTAATCTATGGTAGATATACCTACCAACATTGTTATTTTATAATACACGAAAATGTAATATTTTTTGTATGCATATATTTTGCATAATGCATACCTATAATGATATTGATTATGCGGTTGAGCAATGATGTTTAAGACCGTTTACAAAAATTCCATTTCTGGATTAAGATAAATAGTTGTTGTTTTTGATGAGTAATTGGTTTGAACGTCATTCGTTTTCGTTCAACCATTTATAATATGCGGTGGTTAATAATTTAAACAGATGTTAGTTGTCACTTCGCGAGAAAAGTTAAATTGAAATGCACAATATTCAACCAAACCAATTTACTCTGAAATACTACAATCATATATGGCTACGAACACATTTCGTTCGTCTATTTATTTTATAGCGTTGTCATAAAATATAATCATACAGTATAATGTGCGTATATAGTTTGAACGAGCATCAAAATTATTAAAATATAAAACAACATTTACAAACAGCCGAAACGCAATATTATTAATAATAATAATAATAATAATAATAATGAATGTTTATTTAGCAGTTTGAAGTATTATCTCTGATTGTAATCGATGACGTTTGTTGTTATGTCAGTTTATTTAAAATGCATATCATATAGGTACTAGAATTAAAGTAGGTACGTAGAGTGGTTAATAATAGACCATTGATAATATTGGGCTTATATAATTTGGGGACCATTAAGAAAAATATAACGTCATGTTTCGTTCAGCATGATGTTTTCGTGGATTTTATTTTCATATCGGATAAAATTAACGTATTGATAAAAAAAAACATATTAACTGCATGGGATATAGTAAATATTTTACTGTGGTGATTTCATCATTTTTAGAACCATTTAATCCCCGACTCTATATTATAATCCATCTCTGTCTATATATATATATGACATAGGCGGTGGCGGATTTAAGGGTTTAAAGAAAGTCGGCAAATCAATAAGAGGGGCCTCATACAAAATGTATTAGAAATATACTTACCCCCATTTTACAAAACCGATCGCTTCGTTCGCGAGAAATAATATCAACCAATATTTAATTTTATATAGTCACAAATCTACTAATTAAAAAAAAAAAAGAATGTAGATCATAATTAAAATGTAGTTTGACAAAAAGCCATTCAAATATAAAAAAAATGTGAAGCCATAAAATTATACAAAATATTATAAAGGTTTAATTTGAGTTCCACACTTTGAAATTTCGTACTACACACTTCACTTTTCAAGTTACACACAATTTTAGGAGCTGCTATACACACAATAGTCGATGATAAAACTACCACGTTATATTATAATTCACAAAAGTAATAATGATGTGCGTGTATGTTTGTGTGTGTGACCGGCCGGTCGGCTAGGTTAGCGAGTGAATTGGTGGTGTGGGGGCAATTACTTGATGTCTCTCTTTGCCCCTACAAAAGTGCAAAACATAGTGCAAACGGTATCGAATAAATCATAATTTAAACCGCTGATTAAGTAATAAAAAGATTCCTATTATACTTACAAAATTATTATTTTTATTTTTCATGCAATCATGAATTATATTATATATTGATTAATTAAATAATCTTATTTGTGATCAATGGTAGTGGGTAGAATGTAGAATAACTAAATCAGTGGCGGATCCAGGGGGGAGCAAAGGGGGCATTTTTCCCCACCTCACAATCGCCATAGTTTCCTCTGTTTTACACTGTGTTTAGCCAATTTTGTAGCAAAATTTTATATTTGTTGTACTTTTGCCCCCCCCCCCCCAAAAAAAAAAAATTAAGCCTTGGATCCACCATTGACCCAACTTAAATTTACGTAAGCATATGAGTTATTACTTCAATCTTTTCTACTTTATTTAATTATAACATTTTCTAATTTGAAGTATTCCTATATAGGTATTCAAATTATTTTATTATTATAACAATGGTAAATTATATTCCAGTTTGCAATATACATTTTTTTTGTCAACATTTAAAAAAACCACTTATATAATTTAGGTAGGCATCAGCACACAATTTAGGAGGGATTTGCCGACTAAACGACCATTAAATCTGCCACTGGATATAGCTAAAATATTATAATGTAATATTATTTCATATTTGTGGATGTACTTACCTATATCGTTATAAAATATTTTGCTTTGAATGAAGTGAAAACAATTTTGTCTACAGAACAATGTAAAACTGTTTAACACTTTGTTTTAAAGAGTGATCAAAACCAAACACTTTCCAGGCTGCCACTATTTAATCGTCTAAATGGTTAAACTTTTGTTGACTGTGTGGTCCATTAACAAACAATAAAATCGTAGATAATATGATTAGTCGTATATTTATTTACAAATGTCCATTTAGTGGTGTCTAGATTTTGAATAAATAATGTTATTAAAAAAAAAAAAATAAGAAATAGACATTCTGTGCACTTTCCTATTATTATCTAAAACGACTACGACGTTACGACTTACGAGACTGAACATTAACGCGTGCAATTGAGCGAATCTCAGTTAATTCTATTAAATATTATACCATTTTTATTTTTAATAAAATGAAATTATCCCGAGTAAATATTATTGCAATGTATTAAATTTAATGTTAACATTATGTATTATATTATCTGATGCTATTCAATATGATGTGATATATGATGATACACTGTTAACATTAGAAATTTAACTTCATACTAACAAAAATATAATCACGACCACTGTGCACTATAATTAATATACCTACATATTGTCTAAATTCAAATTGAAAAAATTATTTACGTCTAAGTAATAAACTTGTATTATAGGTCATATTTGTATCTTAATCAAAAGTACCTACTTAATCGCCTCATGTTTTATTTTTTCAATAAATGTGTAAGAAGTGTCTTCGTTGTACGTGTCTACTTTGTATTCCACGAACACCATCAAAAGCCACATTGAGCTTATTGTTGACCTAACGGACTAAGACCTCCACTGGAGACATAAAACTGGTTGGTATTCATTACGTCAGTTACTTCAATTTGTACAATATGTAATATAGATCCAATAGATATACCTATCAAGTCAATATATAGACACTTTATTATCAATGGCAATCTAAGTTGACGTATTCTTTTTATTTGATAACAATCGTAGGTACAAAGTTTTTTTGTTCAGCACTCTTCGCCGCTCTACGACTTTCATATTATAAAAATATTATTGGTACACAACTCGATGGTAAATAATAAGTCTCATATTATAACTTACGTGTAATTCGGTCACACCTGGCCAGCTAATAGTGTTTTATACGTCGCAATACGTCACATAATATATTTGATAATATAAAATGTCACTAAAACGAAAAAGTCAAATGATTATAAGTCAACAGTAAAACTGTCTTCGTGAAATTCATATTATATTTCATATATAACTTTATATTGTATTCGATCTCCTGTTCGAAGATCCTAATGAAAACTTTTCCGGATCCATTTTCAGAAGGGTTCCTGTCGATAAAACGATTTTATGGTTTTACGGACTTGGAAACGGGCGCTATCGGTGTGGACGCCGGACGTGCCGTATCAATTTATACCCAGACCAATCATAACTTGCACGACCGGCTTCGGTACCATGCGCGTGGTAGTAGTATAGCGTGGTAGTAGTTGTCTATGTAATAGGCTGTTTTTTTCTTTCCCCGGAGGTTTTCGGACGTATAAACATTGCCGGAACGCCGCACGGAGTGTTGAAAAATCAATTTACTCGGATAAAAGAAGGTGGAAACGGGGCGAGCGTAAATCTATACCTATATATATATGTAGAGAGAGAGAGAGAGGAGGAGAGAGATATAGGTGTATGTAAAAAAAAGGAAAAAAATAATAAAAAATATAAAAAAAAAGCAACGGTAGTAGATTTTTTTTTTATTGTCAGCTTATTCCGCAACTGTCGAGAACCGTCAGCCTCGCTGGCGTACGTGCGGTCCGATAGCCCTCCATAAGACGCAATGTATAATATACTGTACCTATTAGGTAGGTATATATATCATATATATTGTAGTTCTATTTTTCCTCGAATTTTATCAATTAAAGTGTCCGCACGTCGAAGTTTGATAGACATAGACTCTGCAGACTGTGATCGGAAATATAATATAAGTATATAATATATACAAGATGAAGAATCCAGTAGCAATGAGATATTACACCCGAGAGGAAAGACACAGTCTGGAGTTTATGTTCGGGTAAAATTGGCTAAGTCTCTACGACAAAAAAGCTCTATAGGTACAAAACAACACATATATCGTGGTAATAACGATAATAATTATTGTTATATCGATATTATAATATTGTTGATTGACACTGTTCAAACAGAACGGTTCAATTGATAAATTATTAATATTACGTTTTTCATGTGTAAATATATTAATAAAAAATATTTTGTAAATAATGAGTAGTTATTATAAGCTTTGAAATAAAACATTTTGAACGTACCTACAAAATTTTTATTTAACTATAATATGTATTATGAAAGTGCATAAAAACCAAAATTATTATAAATTAATTATCATACTGTAGGTATATACTCTTAGGGTATAGTATACTATTATATGATTACACTGTAGAGTGTAATATACCTGAAATTCTTTAAATACTTAAAGTTTGTTGGGTCCCGAACATGGATTTATAGTTGTGATAAAAAAGTTCTGTTTGACGCGTTTATAACATTTACTATTTATCAATGGCACTGTGTAGGAAAAACGTACCTTAAGTGTATACCACGAAAAATATATGGTTTTATACTTTTATATATTTGTAATAGATTTACTGTTATTATATGGTTTTATACTTTCATATATTATCATACTGATATTATATTATAGTTTATAATTTAATTAGTATATTACATCACAGAATACAACAATTATAATATATATTACATCAACATATTATTATATTAGGCATATGTTTATAATAATGCATCATTTATAACTACCTAGCTTAAAAATGTCATCTTGATAATATTATTATATGATACAGTTTGTAGGTTCATTGAAACACGTTATACCTTCGTAATTTTAAAATAATAATTCATTTAAAAATACTCACTGCATAACGCATTTTGTTTGCTAAAATTATGATTTCATTTTCTACTTGTATGAATGGACAACCCTCTATATAAACTTATTCTTTTTCTAAAAACTGAAGCAAATACAAACAGTTCTCATCGAAATTGTTTTTAAAATGAGTTTTTCAACAATTTATTATTTGCTATTTGATAACTACACAACACTTGTCAAAATACCGTATAATGTCTACGGTTTTAAAAGACAATTTCAATAAAACGAAATATTTAACACAATTTTGCTTCTGTACAAAATTATAGGTAATTGATATTTGATTCTAAATGATAAATTGAATTAAATTATTTTTAATATTTTAATAATTTCCTATCACATTACTTTCTCAAACTTGTAAATTAAATTTGTATATTATATTTATAGAATTGAATAATATTATTTTAATTCCACTTTTTATGCACTTCAGGTCACACGCGATAGCGTAATATATTTCGTACCGATAAACAACCCGAAACTATATAATTTTTTATTTAAATTGATAAATGATATTTATTTTATCATTATAATAGGTATACAAATTTGTATCATTATCTATTAAATTTTTTTTGTTATTTTTTTGACTGTGCAATTTAGATATAAATTGTAAACTTAACAAATACGAACAATACGAAAATTTGTATAAAATTATTATACATTATATAATTTTATGTAAGCAGTATATAGTCCAGTTGCCATTAGAATAAAAAAAATTGAATTTCAGGGAAAATATAGTATGTACTAGAAATTATTACCTATAAGTATTATATTTTGATATGTGTTAAGTATTTATCTGATGACATTTTTTATCACTTTGTTTTGAGACAGAATGAAAGCTTTTACAGTTCCATATATCATATATTATATTTCCCATCAATCCGTTAGAAATTATGCATAGGTGGTACTGTATATGTAATTGCTGTCTATATTTCATAAGCTTAAAAATCGGCATAAGATATATTTTTTTTATTTGATCATTTAAAGTTTGATTTACGGTGAAACGTAATTTATTACCTTACAATTCATGGAAGTATTATTAATGTTAATTTTTAGTAATATTTTCATAGCATTTGGTCCATCGGTGGGGGGGGGGGGGTATTCGGGTCTATCATTATTATATTACAAAGTGAATCTTATATAGTTATATATCTTGTACTATATTATTATATTGACTGTATGCGTTGTTATAATATACATTATATCTATGTAAATCGAAAATCTTCACAAAACATTTTTCTTTACAGCGTATTATATGACAAAATGAATTAATTTCTCGAGGGTATTAATATTGTTTTAGGTCATTTGAAATTTTAATAGGATTTTTAGTTTAAAATATAAAGTATGAACATAATATTTAAAATCAAAATGCACTGTTAATTTCGTTTCATCTTTATTATAAGTGTATATAAATACACCCGTTCAAAACGATGAAGTCGGTTGGTCTGCTGTTTTTTTAAAGCAAATACTGACTTTTATTTTCAAAGTCGGAATTGCAGTTTTATACGACCGCATCAATGACAATTTTTATGCAAAAAAGAGACGGGTTGAATTGTCTTTCAATCAAAAAAAAAAAAAAAAACATAATATGAACAATGTCATTAATAGTTTTAATAATTTTATATAAATTGTATCAAAAGAGTTCAAACCCAGGATATAATATAATTTTAGGTATCATATATTATATTGTACAGAATATGATTTAACAAAAATTATAACAAAAAAAGCCGCCCGTATTTCATTTCTGTGAATTGAAATTGGCTGAGTTCAAAGATAAAAAGAGGCCAAAAAAAAATTGCAGTAGGTATATACTACAAAACAAACACTTGGCACTGGGACCCGATCGAATATCCAACAGACACACAATTTCGTTTATAGAAGAAAGCTGTATTTTAGTTAACACATTTTGAATATCTATATAGTAAATGTGAATAATTTTAAGCCAGCGTCCCGTGGTTTCTCTAAGTTGGATTAGGTATATCATCAAACTAAAAAAATTAACAACCATGTGAAACACAATGAATCTATAGTGTAAATACCTATGCATATGCTCTATGATTACCTATAGGCCATAACACAGCGACTGCGATGGTTCACGCTCGCTAAACTTGATCCAAATATAAATAACATAACCGTAATAATTATGGTGTATAGAAAATGTAACTTGGAAATGTTTAAGTGTTTCTGGAAATAACAAAAGAATAATTTTGACACGTAAATCGGGTATAATAAATCGATTCATTTAACAGATTATTATAATATGTAGTACAAAAGGATCGCCATTAATCGTAATCACATAACCTATCAGATAATATTAAACATATATTTTATATATTATATAATTATATATAAGTAGAACATTACCCATAGTCCAACACTTAATGATTTATAAGCTCTGATACATTTTTGTTGGCCTTACTTTTATTACCATTCATGTTTTTAAATGACTTTTGTAAATCGGTTGATAATTATATTACGAATCAACCTAACGCATTAGTATTATAATACGCCATGCCAACGGGTTCGAGTAAAAACGAATGGAAAGTAGTATTTATTTGATTATCATTTCAGAGGTGCATAACGGTGTTCAACATAAAAACAGAATACAAATATTTATTAAAACTTTATATTCTTGTTATAATTATATATTTTAAGGTATATGATATTATTATATAATTTATTACACTAATAATACACAAACAATTGTTTCAAGTTGTTTTGGAATTACTGTGAGGACTGCGGCTACCAATTACCCGGACATTTTTAATATATCATATTGAATGTTATTACTATTACTATTCCAGATCAATTACTTGAAAACGATATTATGCTAATAGATATGGTAGAAGAAAAATTAAGTATCTTAAGATGACGCCACACCAGTTTGTTTTGTATTCGTTTAACAAACACAAAACATATCAAATTTAAGGTCAGCCGAATCAATGGTATTGTTAGCTTAAATATTAGAGTGAATTATTGACCTACTATCAAACATAAAAATAAGGATCATTATCTGTGTATCGAAATAGAAAAATACAATACTAATATAGATTGTGAAAGAAATATTTTATTGTTATCCAGTATTACAATTATGTAAAATAGCATATTATGAAAAGCTAATGGCCCGACCTGCTATCAACGTTTATAATAAATAAAATACAAATCTACCTGTATTCTATTGTTAGTTTTTTATGATATTTAAATTTATAAGTAAGCCACGATACTATGTAAGACATTAAAATAGAAAACTTCTCATTACTCGCTTAAAAATTAAAACATCGTAAAAAATCTACAAGATAGTTCAGATAAAATTCTTATTTTTAAGATTGATCTATGACTAATCTATGGTTAGATCACTTTAATAGTGAACTTAACAACTCAAATTCGGTAAAATGGTTCTGCAGATGACCTAAAATTTGAAAAAATGTTCCATGTTTGTAAGACGGAGAAAATACACGCGGATATCCTCTCAAAATATGTTTGTGATTTATTTATTATCATTGACCTGCAATCCGTACGAAAATTGTTATTAGATTGACTGAACATAAATCATTAAAAACGTCGCTGAGAGAAAAATCTATATTATTATTTTTATATAAATTACATTTCGGTGGGAAATATTTTAAAGGTAGGTACAGTTGTTTTATTAGCACCACAAACTGACTTAAAAAAAAAAACACTGTTGGCAATGTTTCGACCATTATCTGTGGAGACATCATTAAAGAACAACATCGAGGAACACGAATTTTCTTGCTTTCTTTAACAAACAGAATAGAGGCCAAAAATGTTTAAGTTTTACAATTATATTTTATCGGTTCCAATTCAAGTAATTGAAAGAAGCAAGTTAAGAATTTACTTTTCACTATAGTAAAAAGTTTGACTTTTTTCAAAATGAGTTATAACTATTTACTAGAATTATATATCTAAATTAATGTAACTAATGTAATTATATGTACGATTTTCGTTAAATCTAATATCTTATAACTATAATTCAAAATTGTCTTTGGTTATTTGCTTTTAAATAGATTTTGTTAATGTATTATGTTTACAATACTTAATTGTATGATACTTGTTTTGTATAACTAATATATAAATATTATTGTTCTGTTGCTCCTCGGAGCGTTATTAATAATAAAATATAAATAAATACTGTTTAATGTGAATGGACATTTTTAATCGATTAATATTATTATAGTGCAATGATATTACCCATAGTAAATCATCTAATGGGTATAATATAATAATTATGTTTTAGTTTATTAATAATATGTTGTTGTAATATGCTGTATTTTTTCGTAATTGATGTGAATAATAAATGTCAACTTCGATAGTTCGATCATCGAAAAAAAAACCTTATTATTATATTATAAAATATTCTTATATTATACTCTGTATATGTATATATATTTTTAAAATTTAAAATTATTTTTTTTCTGGGGGGGGGGGGGGTTAATATATATGAATCTTGGTACAGTATTGGTTTTAGATTTGTTTTCTAATATAATTTTGGTGGTCAATCGTAGATCTTTTGTTTATAACGTATTAATATATATTTCACTTCACCGTTTAAAGTTTAATAAAATAATGATTAATGGTTCTAATTTAAATTACTGGACTATAGTTACCGGTACTTTTTAACCTTCCAATTTCTATTTTTAACATTTTTGATACTGAAACCATCAATCAAGTGTTATTAACATTTTTACATACAGTACCTAATTTTGAAAGTTATGTTCGTTTAAAAATGAAAATGTATGTATACTCACGTAATTCAGTGAAATAATTAGTTGTTTGGCGTATTGTATAGGTAGGCAATATAGAGACGTCAATGTTTCGACGAGTTATTAAATAATTATTGTATGCACCCGCCTCCATCACGACAGACAGCTACTGACAATTATTACTTATACAGTGTAATTATTCATAACGACTCATGTCCAACCGCGTTAGATCAGTCACCCTACAGATTTCTTAGCTGTTTATTATAAGACCGTCGGTATGTACTAAGTATTTTATACTATGACATATCGAATTTGAACAAATCATTAAGTAAAAAACATAATAATATACACAAGTTGAGAGGCGCCAATATTTATCGCGGGGGATGAATATTATATTAATTATTTTTTTAATATTATATTCCATTCGATAGAAGAACTTAACAGCAAAACTAACAATACTTAACGTATAATAATGTATAATATAGGTGACTACCAGACACGATTGACGGTATTTTGTTTATATGATTATTATTTAATAAGAAAACTATTATCAAAACTCAATAAAACGACGTACTCGCGAGACAAAATGCGAACTTAAAAACATTTTAAGTCTATATAGCTTGATTGGAATAATCCTTTGCTTTTCAATAACAATATTATTGTAGACCATTTCCGTGGAAATCGTATTCAAATAATACGAAAACCAATATGAATAACTGAATAAATTTATCATTTATGACTGTATAATATAGTGGAGTTATCGGTTTTGTATACACGCACGATATCACATTATAAAAAGTCATAATCCGTGAAAATCACAACCACAATAAAACATTTTCGTCTACTATTTTAAATGTTAAATCTATGATATCAATCGAAAATGACACAAATACACGAATAATTTATTCGATACACCTAATAATTAGTAGGTAGCGAATTACTAGCGATTTGTATCTATTTTTTTTTTATTGCGATATAAATCTACTTGAAAATTGAATTTTTTTAACACTCTTTGACAGTGTTCTACATTTTGAACACAATAAATCACGACCAAATTATATAATTTTCCAAATAATTTCAACAATTCGTATGTGTGTGTATGTGTGTGTGTGTGTGTGTTACTATATATACGTAAATATACCTAAGTCTTTCATTTCGTTTCGTCACGTGTTCGCGTTTTCTCCACAAGCACCACGTGATGTTGTGTGTGTGTATGTATGTGTATGCATATATATATATATATGTGTATGTACAAATGTAAACCTACGCAAAACACACGGCTTATACGACCGTACGACTCACTTGTTATTTCGGTTTTTGTTTTATCAAGGACGTCCCATTAGGATTCAAAAGTTACTCTCGCACCATTCAGACCGCCGCCACAGAGTCATTTTCAAGTCTTTCGCCCTTTGGTTTCGTTTTTTTTTTTTATTATTATTTCCACGTCGTGTACCTTTACGTACGCAGCAGTGTTCTCACCATTGTGTTATTTATCGTTATTATTATTATTATTATTATTACTATTATCATCATCATCATCATTATTACACACCGGGTGCGCGTACGTCGTCCGCCGCTTTATGTATTATATAATCGTACATGGCACTATATGTCAGCACACTTTATAATATAATATATATACATATATTACAATATTGTACGTAAGTAATTGTAAGTAATTAAAATGTTAATTCCGTTTGTGCAATAATTTTTGTAACAAGACGCACGCGGGCGTGCACAACGACTTCTGCAGACGTTCGCCGGGTTCGTGTATTGTTACTATTATTATTATTGTTGTTTTAAACATCATCACTGTTACACGGGAATAAATGAAAACGTGGTCGTGTAGACGTGTTGAACATGATAATATTGTGTACCTGCTACTTACGCGAACACGGCGGCGGTCTGGGACGGACGTTGTGAGTTGGCGAGAGTAAACACACTCGTGTCGAAAACGTTCACCGCCGAAATCATAATTTCATTTGCAGACGACGACGACGTGCGTGTAATCGTATAAGAAATGATAAAAAAATAAACCGTACAAATATAACGAAGAATGTTTCGATAACTGCAGCTGGCGAGAGCACGCCGATCGACGATTTTGTTTAAGACTGCCGTAATGACGTCGTAGGTAAACGGCAGCCACAGCGAGCAGATTATTATATTATGCTTAATTTAATGTTTAAATATCGTTGCGAAATAATGAGAAATGAGAAAATGTTTGCGTGATTTGGAAAATGCAGGTAAACGTGTAGTAGTGATTTTTGAGTTATTCCATTATATCTAAACACGGACCGCGGGTCTGGAGACTAAGACCTGCTGAATTATTCTAATATAATATTATATAGATATGACGTATAGGTTAGTGTAGGTAGTTTGTTTTAAACTGATCGGAATTTTTTCAGCATCGTATTCATCGTTGTGATAATATTTTTGTATCTCGTTGCGAAAAGCTACGTCGTAGGAACTTTATGATATATCGTATTGGCAATGGTACAAAAGTGGCGTAGTAAATAGTATACAAAGAGGTGTTCTTTCTCTTTTTTTGTACTTAAAAATATTTAAAAAATTGTTTATCGCCTGGACGGTATAAATAATACAAGTATTTGTATTTACGTATTATACGATAGGAGTATTGTATATATGGTGTAATATAATCGATACTTCGAAATTTTCCATATTCTCTTTAGTTAGAGAGAATCAATAAAAAACTGAAGAGTATTTATTACACAATGTATTATAATATATTTATAATAATATCATATTCTTTATTTTCCTTACGATTTTTATTTTTTTCCATCTGTTCTACTGAATCTTATTTGTGGCTTTATCCATTGTTACGCATGTGCGTTCATTGTTAGCAGATTTCATGTGTCCATAAAACGATTAGGAATATAATATATTATGCACCATTTTACTCGACGCCATTATACTATGTAGTTATATATATTTTATATAATATAATATATATATTTATATTTATACATAAATCCCCACATCATGCGTATATGCACACCAGTGGGCACGTTACTATTATTGTTCAATTGCAAATATTATAATAGTATAGGTATTAAATTGATCTGGAATAATTTGGACGTTTTTTAAACGAAATTTGTTCAACTGATCATTCTGCAAATTGTTTACATTCTCCCTAGGAAAATCGGTAAAATATCTGACCACTCCTCTAAAGTTCAAGATTAATCATTTAAGAGGATGCTAACCATGCGTCCATGCGTTTGGTGTCTCCAACAAATGACATAACACATTTTCGTTCACTAGTTTCGGTGGTGTGCATTTAGTTTTGATATTAGAGTGAATATTGACCTATTATAAAACTTATAGGAAGAAAATTATCTGTGCTTCATCGTTGGCTTTTATTCGATATTTTAATTTTCATCAAGGTAGGTATGTATATTATGTAAAATATCACAAACTAAAAATTCTCAAAATATCTTGCTTGAAAATAAAAATATAACAAAAAAAAAATTAACATGGTGTACTTACCTACAAGTTTGATAATTGGTAAATTCATTATATTAATATCAAAACTAACAACACACTATTAAAAGCAGTGAATGAAAATTTGTAACGACATATGTTTATAAGACGTAGACAACAAAGCACGCGTCCTCTTAATATTGTTTTCAATATTTAAAATCAGAATATTTTTCAGGTATTTTTGGTTCACAAATATTATAAAATATTGTAGAAATTGGTAGTCTATTTTTAATAATCTACATTGATACATGTATTTATTATACAAGGGCTACAATTATTTTGTGAAAAAAACTCTGGTATTAATCCTAAAAATATATTTTTATTTTTGTGTAGGTACTTAGATGTATTTTTTATCTCATTAAAACATATTTGCATGTTTTCAAAAGAAAATGCACAGTGAAAAAGTTATATTCGCATTACAAAAACAAAAACGTATACTACTTGCATTTTCGGTACAGCCATGTAGGGAGTATAGACATAATCAGGTATAAAATTGCGTTATGCAGATAGATATTTGACGATATTATAATAATATTATAATTTATTAAACTAATAGATGATTGAACTGATTCGAGTTAATTAAATACGGAAGTCCTACAATAATAAATAATATTTACCTCAGTAGTTGGCCATTGTTTTGTAGGTACTCATTTACAAACGTAACGGTCAAGCCCTCGTGGGAATATTATATTATACGTATTACCTATGTATATTCTGACTGTAAATTATTTTCTACATCTCGATATTATTATTAATGTAATGTTACAGACTATATAATAAACAAATAACAAAATATGTTAACGACTATAATTAACCATTAACCAATGAGTAACCAATAATGTATAGGTAATAGGTACAGTTTTATCCGTTTGGATAAATTATCAATTTATAGAAAGTAACAATAATATATTATATTATATTAAAATACACTGTATACATGACGCGTATAATATGCACATTGCACATGCATTTTTATCAACTACAATAGTTTTTACATTGCAATTAATGATGCAATGTTGTACATTTATGAATTTATGACAAACTCACGTTATTCAATGAATTGATTGAATATATCTAATACCTACACTTTTAGAACTTTATCTGTTTTTAAAATTATTTTAATTTAAATTGTTTGAATTAATTTTTACAGAACAAATGATGTTTCAAGTAAATCAAATTTGCAACATTACACATCAACAGTTCACACTTTATATGTGGTATATATCAGCATGTATCATATTCTTAAATTAGTGGGAAGTCCGTTGCAATTCAATATTGGTTAAGTCAGTAAAGTTTTCTGACACATTAAAAATTGTAAGTAAAATTGTTTTATATCAAAATAATGATTTAATAAATAAATAAAGTTAATAAATCTCAATAATTACTATAGTAAGTCACAAATCTCATATAATAGCAATAATTATTAATAATAATATTGATATTTTATGAAATAACTATTATAAAAGCTAATTGTTCTCATCGTTCTATAAAAATAATTTATATTTTATTTCAATTATAGAAATTTAGTATTTATATTTATTTGCCAACTATATCACATAAAACTACTGACAATACCCGTGGTCTTAGTTACCATTTTTTCACATATGTACCTACCTAGTTAAATACGGTTCATTTTTAACTCAATATGTTGAAATGTAAAACTCACAAATACCTTCAATTAGTAAAAGGTTGAAGTTAGCTGTGTTTTAAAAATTAATATGGGCAAAACAAAGCACAATAGAATCAGTTGGAAGGAAATCATATAGACAAATTGAAACGATTATTTAGGTAGATTATACTTATTAACGAATTAAGTAGGTATTATAACGCAGTGTATAATATTAAAATTAAAATACAAACTCCAAATTATTTAATTACAATTTATTGTGCTGTAAATATCCATCTAATAATCGATATATTAATATATGAAATATAATATACGAAGATACGAAAGGTGTACAAATATTATACCTAATGAATTGTGTGACTATTTTAACAAGGCTTTACTTGGATTTTCAAAACCTCAAATATATAATGCACATTACGCAGCACACATCATTATTATTATACAATTAATGTTCTAAATAATAGCTTTGTAGAGGCGTATGTAATTTTGTCGTTGATTCTGCAAGGTTCCTGTGAATTATATATACTTATGACTGATGTTAAATATAATATTACCATTCCAAGCAACCCGGCACGTAATCCTTAGAAAACGGACGGCGCGTCTGGTTACGCGAGAAGTGATATATAGAGGCTATTTCAAGACTTGTGCAATGTACAATGTACATGTCAGTTATCACGACTATACGTAGGTATACGATTTTCCAGTAGGTATATTCGATAATTCTGTCATTACGACCAGCACGTGTTCACATAACACGTTATACTGTTTTAAGCCGATTTTGTAATTTCGAAGAAAAAATAATATTATCAGAGGCGTGTCTAGGACCAAAATTTAGGACAGGCCTGGTTATAAAAATAATTTGTATAGTCAATACATTTTTAAAATTTAAGAAAAATTTTATTATACTTTTTAAGTCATAAGTATGAGCCATGAGGTGTAACATGACGTACTAATATTAAGAACTATTTATAATAAGAGTATTTATTTAATAAATTGAATTCGCCTGTTTTTCATTTTGGCGAACTCGTCAATTATCTTAGTACTATATCGTCAGTATCATTTAATGTTCTTGTTGATTTAGGAACAGGTTTAAAAAATTGGCTAATCATTTTATTATAAATAATCAATATTAACAAAATAAAAAAAAAACAATTTATAATAGTTTTAAAATATAAGCACAGAATAATAAAAAACGAACACTCTCACTCACGGGATCGGTTGTCAACCGTGACAATAAATCGAAAGTCAGTACTAAATAAAATATTCGTTATCTAATAGCAATGTCATAGTTTTTGACGCTCAACACTACGGCGGTGATCGCCGACCAAACGACGACGGTCGTCGGGTCGTGTAATATCTATATAGAAATATGGGGTATTTCCAAAAAACGCTTGAGAATTGTCGATAAATTTTACGATTATTAATTTTATTTATAGACAAATATTTATATAAAATATGGTCAAACAATTGCCTACGCAGTATGTTGATGTACATTTTACATTCAATATTCAGTGTGCTTATATAAATATAATTTTAAAATGCATATTTTGGGTATACTTAAAAGTTAAAGGTTAAAAATCAGGGTAGGCCCGGGCCTACCAGGCCTACCCGCTGGACACGCCTCTGAACATTATGTGATAAACTGTAGGTGTGTACACAATACATAGGTACTAACAAAACATGTTTAGAATATCTGTTTTCGAAGTATATAATTTTGGATTCGTGACCCACATACGAGTACGTACAGTCATATTATTATTTCCTCGTATCTTCGATAAAATACTATGATCAATACTCTATAATATGAAAAGTCACAGCAGCTTTTCTTTTCAAGGTAAATCCTAGACTTTTGAGGCGAAAATGCGCGTTCTAGAGAATGATGTTATGAATAGCGATGTGAGAGACTGACGTGGAGTAGAACACGGATGGCGACAATCACATTGATGAGATTTTTGATAATATACTACCTTATATAATATAAAGCTAGGTACTTGTACTAGTTTACATGTCTTCTAGTTATTATTAAAAACTTATAAATACACTTAGTAACTACTCTTAATAACTAATAAATATACATTTTAGTTTTGCAAATTTTTAATATTTACCTAATATTTTATTCGTGTTAATCCATTTTATCTGTCTATATTTTTTAATTTGAAGTGCATATTTTGATTACATTTTGAAATTAGTATTTCATTTTCTATAAAAAAATTTTTAAATGTTTTATAAATATAACATATAATATTATTTATAGACATATAGTATTTTAGTATATAATATTATATAGTATATAGTATTATAGCAGCAGTTTTAAAATATTTATCGGGACCATTGACATACTATAATATTTTGTATAAGGAAAAAAGTATTTACATATTATAGGTAGCGACAAACTGTACAGACGTACAGTCAATGAATGTCGTTTATCGTCCGTATTTTTTTGAATATACGTTTTTTACCTACACGGCTAGTGGCTACACCAATATCATAAACGTACACTTACTTGTTCCGTAGTTGTATGTGTAATAAATGAGATACTTTAATCAGTCGGTGTTAACAAGTTCTTCTATTTGTACAATGTTATTACAAAATTAATTTTTACTGTTACAAATAAAATATTTTATGTTTCGGTTTTATTTAATGCACATTTTTGTGCTTTTGCATATGTTGAGATTACTTGGAGCACAAACGCATGCATTTTTTAAGGAATGAAGTTCCCAGCTCAAGGTGGATTTATAAATCCACCTTGGCACCTTGCCCTAGCCTTGCTAACAAGACGTGATAAACTAATAACTAACGGAATTTATCGCAGTATCCCGCTACATAGAAGTAAACAGTTCGGCGGTCGGTCCGATCGAGCTTACCGTGGTTAACGGCGTACGCACGGCCGTGGTTAATATAACATAGTATAATTTATAACCTCATTGTTATTGAACTCGTATCCCGTGAGGTTCTAAACCCGCGCGGTAATATTATTATTATGTTCTATGGTTCGCCAACCGCCGACTATATTGTTTACGGTTCTTGTGGCGACTGGCGAGCGGGTTACCATAATAGGTATGCGATATTCCATTGTTCAGTGCGTTCCATAATCATTGGTCAGGTGGGCATCTTCTCCGCTTCCATGTTGTCGACCGATTCTCGGCCATTTTCTAAAGTTTTTCGTTAATTTTTTTTTTATACCACGATTGCGTACCCATGCAATTTTTATTCAGTGCGTCGAAATTCAGATCTATAAACAGACCGTTTTCGCTTTGCCGTTCGCAAATGTGTATATTACATACCTACCTACTACAAAGTTATGCAGTTTGCGCGAGTAGAGTCATAATCACCTCCGACCTTACGATACGTGGTGGTGACCGTTTCCCGTGGAATACGTGCTGCTGTGTTGGGCGATGTGTCAAAGGTAGGATGCACAAAGTTACATAATATTATTATTATTACAATATTCACTGGTTCCCTAGCGACGGTCACTTATCTTATTTACGCGTTCCTTGTACAAAAGCTTCTGAAGTTCCATTCACTTAGTAGAATTCTACTGCCGCTATTATAAATTAGAATTTATTATATTTACATAGGTACCTACAACTATACTAATATTATGATGGTTAGGTCGGGAAAATCCAATGTGGTACACGTCGTACAACTATCGGCAATCACGTAATGCGCTGTGAGACACGTTTCGTGTTTCTATATAATTTCCCAGATTACGATTTATGGTTTACGTGCGATAGAAACCTAGGTATATAAAATTGGTTTAAAACGCGGACTTAAAACAGTTCCATATTACATAGTCCGTCAAGTGGTTTTACGACGACGGGTTATGTGTAATGATCGTTGGATTTTGGGTAGATGCAATCACTTTAAATCATATCTGTATTTAAAAGCTGCACACATTCCATGATATAATAATAAATAATAATATGGGTTTAATATATTATAATAATATGTTAGTAAGTTGTGCATTTGAACAACGCTAATATTAATTAACCATAATCAATTATCAATTATTTCAACCCAGGTATTAATCATCAGTATTTATTCATAAACGTAATAGGTATATTATGCTCTTACACGAATTAAATAGGTACCGATACTCAAACCATAGTTAATACTCATGTTAATTATGTCTGTGTTATACGTACCAGTAGAAATAACTTAGATTCTCCCATATTATATATACCTTTGTAAAATATCGTATAGGTACTACAATTGTCTAAATGCTAAATAATCAATATATATATTCTCATCACAAGTACTCTATGTCTATATGTCTACATATATGTTTGAATTGTATCAGCTATTTCAACTGTTCGCCATATACAATAGTACAATAGGACTATAATATTTTGATAAGGTTAGAACTTAGAATATAATAAAGTCAGTAGGTACTATACTAATAATATCATAATATAATAATAATATCATACCTAATTAAAAATGTCGGTAACATACCGTCCATAGTCCATACAAAAAATAGAACTTTTTAAATCGAATACGTTTGTTAAATAGAAGTTAACTATGTATATATATAGTTGATTTTAATTTAAATAATTAGGTATAATTGTGTGTATATAAATTTATAACAAAAAAATTAAAACTTCTCCATAAAAAGCCTTAAAATAAAGGTTTATCGTACTCGATGGCGTGTTAAATTGTTTGTGAAGGGTTGAAATCCAAATGTTTTTGGCATACAAACTATATTTTTTTATTTAACTTTATTGATATGGTAGTAATGTATGAATGAAATAACATGTAACTACCTACCTCTATAACACTAAATTAGGATAATAACATATCGATTACTCGTTAACCATTGTTACTGGTGTGCCAATGATATATCTATAGATAATTATTTATTATTATCAAACGTGCTAACATGACTGCTACCCAATAACTTATTTAATAAAGTACGTTACAAATGTTAAAGTTAAACCCTTAAAAAGTGTTAAATATATTATCAATATACCGACCACAAACATACCAACTTTTTATTCGATCGTAAACCTTTTTTTTTTGAAAATTTTTACTAGTCACTCTGCTAGAATATTTCAATGATAGATTTTCGAATGTAAATTACTTATTTTCAATAAACTTTCAAGTACCTATTTAAAATAATTATTATCATTAGGTATATGTGTAACGTAACACATAATAATAATTGTTAATTAAGTACACGTGTCATTTATCACTTGTTTCGTATTTTCTCGCGTATTGAAATTAGTCAAAAGCGAACGTAAAGGATTTTGTGTATCTATCATGATTTGTCGAAAGCATATCCTTATATAGCATGTTAATAAAATATTAGTATTAACCACTCTTCAAATAAACTTGAATTCATAATTTCATCAATCTACTAAATAATTTGATACTTAAATATGTGATATTTATCCAAATGCAGTGTCATGTACCATATAATGTTATCTGTATAATGTTACGTATCGACGTTAACTATTATGTAATAACTATAATAACATAACAATATTGTATACCTCAAAAAAATGCTGAAAAAAAGATCAAAATATATTTCATAACATTTTCGTCCTCCGTTATGGCGGACGTACGTCAAATACTCAAAACAAACGATTATTGACTTTATAATATTATTATATAACTCAATATAAAAGTCATACGCCCGTCTCCGCACGGCGAAATGGAAAATATATAATAGTGCACGAAAGAATCTCGCAAAAGGAGAAAAAATGCGCCTAACTCGGGATTAAAAAAAAAGTTTTTCGAAATTATTAAAACGATTACCCTCAGTGCCCCGACACACAATATTAAAAGTTTTATATACGACATTAAACCCAGGCCCCCGTATATGCACGTCCAAGTATTAAAAGAGTCTGTCTGCAGAGCTCTTAAAAAACGTATATATATTATATATATATATATACGCGTTTGTATATACTGTAATATACAATATACAATGTGCCCACGTACGACACGCGTCTGAATAATCATGAATCGTATCTTCTTGAGAAAGACATTTTATTTGCATGCATATTTACGTATGCTATAATATTATGTATAAATAAATTGTATATTATATATTATACGCACGATATACATGTATACTTACTCGTATTTGATTTACATCGATGTCAAAGGATTTTATTGTGATTACTTCTATAATATTATGTATATAGGTATACTAACTGCGTATGTGTATATCATAGCGGGTACGTTAGTGTGTTAATTAAAAGAGTAATATCAATTATATTGGTACAAAGGTGTGATATTTCATAAATTAACAGTGTACTTAACCTACTGACAAAATATTAATCAATTCCATACTACGCAAATTTAATATTATGTGTAATTATTTATTATTACCATAGGTAGTCACAGTCTTAAAAATTATCAAGTATCCAATCGTATCCAACTAAGTTGTTGTAGATTTCGTATTGGTGTTTTACGAGATGTTTTACGTCCTCACACTTGAGTTAGATAAGATTGCTGATATGATGTATCACCTAGGATTCCCGTTTACGTAGAGCCGTTTTTTTTTAACGGATTCATTATTATTTTAGAATATACTTTTTCAAATTCCCGAGGCACGTAATATTTATACTGATATCTAAATAAATAATAATTGTTAGTCTGTTCAAATAGCATATATAAAAACCATGAAATTGTAATGCTTCAAATAATATGTAATGTCATACAAAGGAAAAAATAAAATACTCGAAAATATATACTTGAAAATTATAGTATGTGCTTTGTAATCGGCCTATATACATTGTATAATACATCGAGTTGACATTTGACACGTGTATACAAATTAATTGGTTTGTCATACGTATTAAAACACATAATACTGTTCAGTGTACATTAATAAATAATGTATATAAATGATTTAATAATCCAACTGTTTAATAAATAACCAATAAATAACTAAAATTGAACTTAGGTATGTGAATAAATTACCTAGGTAAGTGTTCTATTTAATAAAAACTACTCCTCAATGGTTCTATTGCCAAAATTATTTAGAATTTTTCTTTGGAGTTTTCGGGAGTTTATTATTTTATTGACAATAATATGATTTTAATAAAAAAAAAATAAACTACCTAGCTGTGCTATATAATAAGAGTAGAATGTATCTTGTCAATGAGCAAGTCTCTGTAATAGACTAATAGGTGTGAAATTGGTATTCAACGAAAAAACTATATATACAATGAAAAACGATTCTCAGTGGAGACTATCCTATAGTCAGCATAGGTATTTGTCTACAAAATAATTCACGAACGAATTTCATTGAAAATTCAAATTCCAATGCTCATAAAAAAAGTTGGCTTTACGCTAAACTTTATTTTAATTCTTGTAAGAAAAACTTATTAGAAACCTTACATTACATTTTCAAACCTTAGATATAAAAATTAAATTTTAACTACAAATTAATAGTTTCAGAATTTTTGGAGTTTTTACGAATTTCATCAAATATTGAAATTCATACACTTATAAATAAAATGGGTGACTATGTATATTTTATATATTTTAATTGCTATAAGAAAAACATCCGAAGAAGCTGGTATTATTTTCAAGCTTTTTTGCTTACAAATATAATTTTAATCTTTTATAAATTGAACAAGACTCAAAAAGTAGAAAATTAAAAATGTCTTTATAAATATTCTGATATAAGTCAACATTTTTTCATATCTATAAAATGCTAACATCAATATTTGGTGAAAATTTCAAGTCTATAATATAGATATTATAGGTTTTTATAATTACAATAAAAACAAAATTAATTTTGCAAAAAACTGGGTCTGCGTAAATATTCCCGTATTATATTAATTTTTGATTTGCTTTCCTTGATTATTTTGTAAAATACTATAAGACATTTATACTTTTGACTAAATGTATATTTAATCCCCAACAAAAACATAACAGTGAAAAAAGGCCAAGTTCCAAACTCCCTCCCAAAAAAATCGGCCTATCAAAGTAGTGAAATCTACATTGTGGCCAAGTCTGCTATTTTTTAATTCATAACCTCAATGCACTCCTACATTAAAGAGTAACACTTGTCTTTTATTTGTATTGTTTAACACTTGGTCAGTTTCTGAATGAGGAAACGTAAAGAGGCAGTGTAAAGATACACTGACATTGCTGTAACTTGGCCTGGCGCACTGCCGTGCGCTCAGATCTACATTTATATGTAAAAAAAGAAACTTTTTATTTTTAACCCTCCCCCCATCCAAAAAAAAGTAGAAAGTAGATAACTAGATAATTCAATTTGCTACAAGAAACTTCCCTCAAAATCGATAATCGGAGAGTTTTTTCTAATATAATAATACGCAAAAAAACAATATCCCCATGGTTGTAAAACCAATCATTTCATTCCGCTCAAAATCCAAAATATATTATATAACCGTATAAAAAAAACATAACATATAACTGAATATTCCCACTAATGTAGCTCAAAGACGGATGGCAGTCAGGTCGACTGCACTTACCGATCATGGTGGTAGATGATGATCGACCTCGTCGTACGTACAAATTGAGTCTGACGTCACTCTAGAAATCATTCAATTTGATCAGAAGACAATAATTTTATCCGACAATAACAGGCATACAAAATGTGTATACATTTTACAGATGCAGAGTTTTTAAACTTTGAATCACAATTTCTTTCGACGTAATAAATTGTTTTCTCTTTATAATTTATTACAAAACTGTTGGACCATTATGCCAATCACTTTTGTGTTTGAAGT
The DNA here is from genome assembly GCF_005508785.2 of Acyrthosiphon pisum. Classification (NCBI taxonomy): domain Eukaryota; kingdom Metazoa; phylum Arthropoda; class Insecta; order Hemiptera; family Aphididae; genus Acyrthosiphon; species Acyrthosiphon pisum. Next base: position 23,422,169 of record NC_042496.1, read on the forward strand.
TACTATAATCCTAAACAGAAATGAAATAACGACAAAGAAAATAAGAAAATAAAATTATTTCATTAACGCGTTATTTCCGCAAAAATCTTCAACGTTTTTATTCAACGCATTATTGCTCAGCACGTGAGTAGTGCCAATTTTTTTCAGTTATTCGAGTTTTCCGTGTCTGATTTCATGTCATTTCTCTAAAATATCGTATATAAAAATAATACCATATCGATATAATAACATCCGGTCGGAGATTTTCGGTGGAGGACAATATTATACATATTATATTGTGGCGGTTGCGATTTCTCGCGTGTGAGGCAACTTTTCTACGACCGCTTGGCTTCGGCTAACGATATTATGAAACATATATAGGTACTGTACAATGTAGCACTACCACGACTGTACCGAAAGTTTGAAAGCATTCTTTCGTTTTCGATAAAAGTATAAACCCATTAGGTGTACGGCCGTTTCGGGGGTTCAGACGAGTTTGTGTAGTGTGTATAAAATATATTTCGCCATACTGTAATAATTGTCTACGAGAAATAAATTGCAGTTTGATCGGACCATCGATCTCGAGGTCCACATTTGGTTTTGCTTGATATGACCTCTGCGGCTCTGCCACCATGCATTATACAAAATGACATAATATACCTACCTATAGGTACATATATTATTATTGTATAATAAATAATGATCAAATAATATGTGTATTGTAAGTATTCGTATTGCCATTGTGGTCATAACCCCCTGGCACATTCCGATATTTTACTCAAATTGTTATAATAATTGTAAACGGTTACGAGTACCGATTTTGATTTACTGGTAGGTGGTCGGGTTGAAAAGGTAATCATATATATTGTTTAATATAATATTCATCGACTACAATTTGATCATTATATGGTCATAGTTACAAGTTTTATTAGTTTTTATTTATAGATTTTAATTGATGTGAAAGTTTCTAATTTAATAATTTTCGATGAAGAACTACTGTAATAACTTACTTTCATTAACACTATAAATAGTTTATATTGTTTTAAATATTTCAAAAAAAAAACGTTTTTATTAGTAGGTACATGTTACTAACTAAAATCATGGAGGAACGATATTTACCAATATTATTTATTGAATGAATATGTTTGGTTATTATTTTATATACCTATTTATTTATTATTAGTACCTATATACTTTCAGTGAAGCACAATTATTGAAACTTAATACAGTTTGTATTATTCAGTTACTCTCCTTGTATCTTAGTATTACTATTAATTAATATCGTTGTTGATTATTGGCAATATTAGGTTGATAATAGGTACCTACTAGTGAGGATATTAATTAGTTAGGTAGGTAACTTACTTGTAATATTATAGATAAAAATTGTATTTAACCATGATTTTAGATATACAGGTTACTCAACGAAACTTATATTTTGGTGCGCTTAAAATTAACGATCTTGTCATAGCAAGAATAACAGTTAGCGCTTTTGCATTATAGTGATTTCTCTTGGTACTACAAAATATATCAATATAGATATACAATATTATATATTGGAGTGCTAGTAGTTATTCTCACATAGTTGATCAGCTGTTAGAAATCAACATTTTTGTTGTGTATGTACATAGGGTCGTTGAGTCAGGGACGGATCCAGGGGGGG
>NC_042496.1:23423969-23445382 GCF_005508785.2 Acyrthosiphon pisum
TTTACGTAATATCTTCTATTTATTTAGAATAAAGGATAATAATTTATTATAATTGTATTTGGGTTGTAAATATATAATTGTTGGCCCCCCCCCCCCCCCAGATCTTTGCTCTGGATCCGTGCCTGCGTTGAGTAACCTGTATATCTTAAATTGTGTATTTAACAATAGTAAGGGGCAATACAATTATTCTAAGATAGATACTGTTTTAAAATTAAAGTTAATTTTTGGATATGGATTATTAATAGTAATATATTAGCTAGATGATATAATTATGTATACCATTTAATATTGTTCTCGTAATAATAATTTATAATGTAACTTGAACAAAACTAATTTAGGTATATATTTATTTTATATGTTCTTATTTCAATAACTGTAAACATAATATTATGCAAGTAAAACTTCATATAAATGACAAAAAAAATAAAAATAAAAAATGCAATCATATTTAAGCTTGACTACATTCAAAAGTAATTTTCTGTCAAATTGACAACTACAAAAATATTATTATGTTGTACACATATTATAAGTCATAAAATAAATAAAATTACATATGTATGTTAAGCGATCGATCAAAAGACACTGTAACAAATGCGATGGTTTTGCGTAGGAAATAATAATAAAATATAAATAAAAAACATTGTCTTGTAGATATAAATTCAAAATAAATGAGTTATTTGAATAAGGTAATATAATTTACACTACGCGACTGAATAAGTATTATATTGTCAAAACTACGTTTTTAGAATTTTAATCCCTCATATAGTACATGAGAAATAAATATATAATATACAATCAAACGAGTTTTTATTTATTGGATATAAATCTTATTAAGCACACTTTATTAAACGTTAAGTATATTTTAAACCCGTACTATTGAAAAAGTTACTTTTCTTTTCAATCAAAGGATAATATCAATATATTTATTATGATAAGAATATGAATAACTTTGACGGAACTTCTAAAATTAAGTATCGTTATTTATAGTATCTTGTAGCGTATATAATCAAACTATGTATGACTATATAACTATGTATTAAGCTATGGACTGAAAAAACTATATATTTTTTATTACTTAGATCTTAGAGGAATCGAATATTAAAGAGCAATACAAATTTGCAACATTCTAATTAATCCCCGAGTTAATCCCATTAAAACTTAAAAGTAATTTGTTGATTTAAAAAAAAACAAAAAACAATTTGTTCTTGATAAATGAATATGTACCTATTCTACCGTTATTCTATGAAAGGAAATATTTTTTTCTCAATAAATGTTGTTCTTTAGTAATAATGTATTTTTTTATATGGAGAATATATTTTTTCTTTCTTTTAAAAGCAGTGATTCAAATGTTTCATATGTGCCTTTTATCGATTTAAAATTGTACATATAGTTTATACATTAAACATTTATTTTATTTTTGAAGTTTAAGTTGTTTTTGAAATATCACAAAGAAAGCATTGCTGCGGCCATGTAGTTACAGTCAATTTGTTTAAAAAAAAAGTGCATTTATTTTGTTTGAATTGAAAATAATTAGATTATGGATTCATAACATAACGATTAACGATTTTTGTACATGATTATCACAGACTTAATTTACATGCATAATAATATAGGCAATTTCAAACATTTTTGCCTATTTAAAGGTTCCAGATTATCATATTATTATAGTTAGATATAGGTTTTGTTCGATATTATTTCCATTCAATTGCATTTATTTTACAATTTAGTGTTTAACATTATTTAACATGATATGGAACAACTTGAACCCGTATTTCATAGTTATACCTAATAATAATATTATATAGACTACATATAAGGTATGCAGTATAATATAACCTAGGTATAAAATATATTATAAAATGTGCTCATTTGAACGGACAGATTATTCTTCCGAATTTTATGAATAGAAAATGAGTGTATAGTATATTATTATTATGTACCTATTATATATTGGGTATTTATATAATAATATATGCGTATTATATTATCAAAACGTAAAGCCTTTCATGGGCCCGAGGGGTCGTTGGAGAGAATCGACGAGGAGTCATATAGACATTGCAACAGTGATTGTTTAAAAGAACGAAGGCACATGGTCGCTCGCACACTGCAGCTGTTTGCAGTACCCGATACTATATCTGATATGAATCCCTCGAGAGTAACCGGACGTGACTTAAATAAAAATTATAATATTTTTTTTTTTTTTAAGAAAAACAAAAAAAACATTGGTTGTGCTGTAACTTACAAACTGTAAATACACAAGTAAAAATACCGAAGGAACATTTTTATTTTTTTTATAAAATCAATAAGATATTAATTTATGTCTCTATAGTATATGTATTGACGTGTATAAATTCAGAAGTATACAAGGTGTAACAGAATGACGTGGCAAATAAAATAACTTTTATTTGTACTTATTATTAATCGTGAAAACTATATTTCGGTCTCGACAACTAGTAGGCCATATATTAGCCATTCATTGATATAAATATACATATGTATATTTTTAACTTTTTGGGTTAATAACATACTGACCTTACATAGATGCAACATAAATCTATTTAACAACTAGAAAAATAACTTCTGTTGTAATCAATACTTTTTAAAAATTATTTTTTTATATAATTTATAGACGCATGTGTACAGGTACAGAATAAAATGTTTTAATTTTTATTTCTTAATATATACATGGGTCAAAGTTACCTTCTTGGGCCAAAAATACCCCAGTTTACGGGACTGAAAATTTTTTTGGAAAAATTCATAATGGATAATTTTTAGAAAAATATTGATGGTAATAACGTTTATTTATCTCAATATTTTTTTAAGTAAATTAATTTGAAACGTTAAACATTTTTTCAAAATATTATTTTTGGGAATTTCCAGACACGAATAAACCTTAAATTATTTATCATCTATATAATGTTCATAATATTTAATACGTTTAACTAATATACATTTTTAATTTTTAATGTGTCAGGTCTACCTGATCCACCCTGTCAACTTACATTATAAGTTATAACAATAATTGTTTTTATCTAAACATACTATGTCTATAAAATCCATCTTTTACCACATGTGTTTCTTAAGACAAAATCCCTTTAATCGTGATGATATAAATAACTATGTATAGCAAACGGGACTGTTTCAGTGGGTAGTTCAATCTTATTTATTAGAACCATGGCGAATTATACAATTCCGACCAGTATAACATATTTTAGACATAGTTTATAGGTACATAATAAATTATTTATTGAGATTTTAAATTAAATATTTATTTACAAAATAATAATCATTAGGTTGATTTATTTATTTTTTCTAGTTCTGTTTTAACACAACTGATTTAAACCATAATAGATAAACTATCTTCAGTTTAAATTATTATTTTAATACATTATTTGTTATTGATTATACAATATTATATTTTATAATTAAAAAAAATAATTTATTTTTTGTATGTAAATACATCAAATATGATTGGTTATATTATTTTTGTTGAATTCAGACTTAACACATCCATTACGTAACATACCTAAGACGATTTACGCTCGACACTTACTATACATAAAAATATCTTGCACAGATTTTACATAGGTATTGATGTTATTATTTTAAAAACAATTATAAATAAATAGTTCGAAAAAGTTGTATTTTAAATATTATGCAGTGCAGTTGTCGAGGACAGAAAGGAACGGTAGTTTAATCTCTACAATAATATAATAGTTGTCAGGTTTAAACTGAAAATATTCTACATTCGAATTCTTAAAGAGGAGTAGTGGTAGTGACCGAAAACTGATTTTGTTTAACTTTTGTTGCCAGAAAAACTATCTTGACTTTAAGACACGATATTATAGGTATATGCGCGATAGCTTCTTTAAATAGTTAAACTAAATAACTGTTGTGTTTTTTGTTATGTACGCAAACACTTTCTGCATTCAGAAAACTTCGTCGATAAATATATTATATTATTCATATATAATTGTGTGTTACCGTCTTGAGTACCTAAATGTTTTAAAGTAAAGTATTCAAACATTTTAAAGTATTAAAATACTTTTGAAAAACGACTTGAACGTATTTGAAATATTTTAACTTATAACTTTTTATAATGACTATTTTAAATTAAAACCGTTCTTCTATACGTGAATAATAATATAAACCTAGAAACCCATACATTTTATAAAAACATTGTAAATCCTTTATAGAAATAAACATTTTAAAATTCTAACGATCAAAAAATAATTTTGGGTGTGAATAATTCTCAATCGAACTTTATAATGAAGAAAACATATTATTATACATGAAGAATTTATAGTTTTACCTAACGATGAGGTAAGAAATTCTCAACAAAATAAATACATGATAAGATTATGCAATACCTACATTCATTTGAAGTTTATTTTAATAAAAAAATATTTTTGCACTCATGTATAAAATTTACTTCTAAAAAAGTGGGTAAGTGGATGTCACTCTGATGTACAGTAGGCTACAAGTGTGCTACTGTAATGGATGGTGTTAAATTTGAATTCAATGATATAATACCATTGTGTAAGAAAAACTATTCTGAGCGAAAACGGTAAGTTAGCCTATAATATTAGTTATTACTAAGTATATTTGATGATATTGTGAATAAAGTAGTTTATATATTTACGTGGAATCTTGTTTTAAATTTTCAATCCTTAGCTATAAAAGTTGAACATTTCATAAATTTTTAAATTTGATTAATGTTGTCAAAATTCACACATTAAATGCTTAAAAATAAAAATTGTGCCTATGTAGGTATTTTTAATATTTTTCAACCGCTAGTTACAATATATCAGGAGCCTTGCATTAAATTTCACGCTTTTTCATCCAACAAATAAAATTTAATCGATATTTATAGAAAAAATAAAACTAAAAAAATATAAACTGACAATGTCCGTAAACAACTCAAAAAAAGTCAAAATATTTTCAAAATTATATGGTGTGTAGAGAATGAAAATATAAACATTCAATACAATTTTCATGTATCTACTGTAAATAGTTTTTGAATAACAATAAAATAACAAAACCACTACATGAGAAATCGAGAGAATATCCAATATTGTAAAAATATAAATTTAAAACGCTCATAAAAATAATTTGATTTGCTTGTGGAAATTTTTTTTTTTTTTTGATAAATAGTGGACAAATTTAAAAAGAAAAATTTTTTATGAATTCTCAACTCAAAAAAATTTATAAATTTCGTGATTTTTCCGTATTTTGTCAAGATTTGAACTTTAAATGCTTATAATAAAAATTAAAAAACTGTGACTAAGGATTTTTATTATTTTTTAAATGTTATTGTAACAATATAGTAGGAGCCTTTATTGTATTAAATTTTCAAGCTTTATAACCCAACAAATAATTTTTTATTGACATTCATAGAAAAAAAACGAATAAAGTTGAAAACTGAAAATGTTCCTAAACTGTTCAAAACAAATCAAAATATTTTGAAAATGTTATCGTCTATAGAAAATGCAAATATAAACGACCAGTGAAACTTTCATGTATATATACGTTCATTTGTTTTAGAGTTACACCAAAAACCACAATCAATTTCCTTAATAAATTGTTATGTTGTTTTAAAATTTGACCTCCCTAATGCACCAACAATATTCACTTTCCCATCGAACAAGATATTGAAGTTGAAAATCGAAGCATTATTTTGACTACTTATCTTGTACACAGACACACAAAAAAACACACACACGTCGTTGTAAAATCTATACATTCATCGTTCCACTCAGAATCTAAAACAATCTTTTACAATACTAATGTTATTTAACATATTATAATTGACATCTAAATGGTTTTTGTTTACATTGCTCTATGGTGAAAATGTGAAGTTAAAATTTTTAAAACCCATTTATTTACTTAGTATTGTACGTGGTATTTTAGTTATATTTAACATAATTTCTCAAAAGTTGCAATAGAAAGTATAATAAAAACAAATGTTGACACTGTATTCCAAAAATAATAATGATATATGTAGTCGTATACTCATCTCTTCTACAGACTGAAGGTATACCCTCTGTTCTCTTTTGTTTTTGTTATCGTTTTGTAGATTTATGCTAACATTAAACATCATTTGCATTCGAACAGTATATTATAAATTATAATAGTAGGTAAGGTCAGCTGAGGTAACAGCGCAAAATGGCTTTGCAAAATCTCAGTTTAATGGAACATAGTTTTTTATCATTCATTAATGAACATATCAGGAATTCAAATTTGTATTCAAAAAAATGTTTTGATAATTTTTTAGTTCCCAAAAAAAATTATAAAAAAAAAAAGTGTTGCACTTTCCCTGCTATCGGAGTAAGTGCAAAACCGGTACTTTTATCACAGTTTTACACAAGTTATTCTTTAGCCGGGAAAGTGCCATAAACTAATAAAAATCTTCAAAGAAATTCCGTTGAAAGAATTCAATTATTTTAATTTTATCAAGATTTGACAGACATCAGTTTTTTTAATGTATAGTTTATACGTAGGTATTAGTTTTTTAAGTTTTGGTTAACACATATTCAAAGTTTAATTTTCAACTATTTACATATTTAAAGATGAATATTTGTAACTCATAAATATTTTAGTCACAAACAATATTAATGAAATCTTTTTAACTATTTAACAAAATAAGGCATATCACACATTCCCCGTGTGGAACTTAACACGGGGGAAATGCAAAATCGGCTAATACTCATTTGTATCATACAATTAGCATAATTCATAAATGAAATAGTGTTATAAATATAAAATAACATTTATTTACCTAATTTGAAGTTATTTTGAGCTATTTAGGCGAGATAACTAGACCGTTGAATTATCGTCGATTTAAAAAAATACGAGTAAATAACTGATTAGCTTTTTGGATAGTGATAACTGCTGTGTTTGATATCCTAAAGTGGAACCAACATTATATAACATTCAATTACTATTAAACTTCGTAATATTCATGAAATCAACTTTAAAATAGAAAGATTGTATATTTTATTACCCGATTAGGCCCTAGCCCCGTTAGGCTCTTACACCACCTGACCTTAACTGATAATAGGTGTATGAGGTACTGCAGTTCAAACCCAATATATTATATATATATATATATGTATAATGTATATATATTGTAATTTCATGAACCTAAGTACCTATATATGTTTACAATATTTCAAACAAATGTATACAACAATTATAGTGCCTATATACAATAAATATTGTTAAATCTTATAGTGATTGGCATTGGTGAAACAGAAAAAAATATTCTTGAATAATAATTTTCTTAGAGTTTTGATGAAATCTACTTTATCGTGATTACATATTATATACCTAATATAGATTATACCCATCGAACGTACTTTAAGACATTAAAACATTAAATAATAACCACCAATGATTATTTAACATACATCGTAGTTCTGAGGATATCCTTAGAACTACGATGTATATATATCCAGTGTCCAAGAAGTTTGATATGCGAATTGAAATCGATAGGTTTATTAGAGATACCTCGTGATCACGTTAGGAAATTGAATATCGACGTGCATAGACGACGCTGTGTAAACATATTATATAATGTAATATAATCCTTTCTCTCCCAGAACAGAAAGAAAATAACTTTTCTGAGCGTCAATCCTATCTTTTGCTAAACATAATATATAGGGTACAGCTAATACGTGCTGTCGGTATGATGAAATCGTGATAGGGGGTTAGGACGATGCCTACCCATATAATATGAAATCGTAACTCGTGAGTAAAAGATTAACGGTTTTTTTTCTGGAGACGCTCCAACTTTAATAATAATCAAATGTTTTCACGTGGCGAGGTAGATGACCAAATCACTGGGTCATATTAGAGTGGCGATTCCGCCTGAGGAGAGGGCTACGCAAACCTTTATTTAAAAGGTAGTGCAGTGGAGAGTCGATGAGATTGAAATCGCTCGTACGGAGTTAACGCATACTTACACGCATAGCCAAAAATGTTTATGTATTTTGTAAACAAGGGGCAGCTTCGTAAACAGTTAAATCGATACGCGTGTGGTCTGGAAGGATACACAACTTGGAGAGCGTAAAGAAATTTAATGACCATTTCCGTAGGTGCCGGACCCGAAAAACATGAAAACAGGAAATGTTCAATGTGTTGAATTATTGGTTATCGGAAAAGTCTGTTTAACATTATGCCTTTCAGTGGCTTAGCGTGCGATCACGAAAATAAAACTTAAATCATAACCAAACCTTTTTTCTATAAAAATTTAATTTAAACTATATATTGCATTAATATTTTATCATTATTATGGTAATAAAAGAAAACACAATATATAATCTTCGTGACTATAAATTCCCCTGTAAAAAATATATTAAAATATAATAGACATAAAATAAAAATATGACTTTGATTATTACAAATAAAAATCATAAAGCTGAATGTGTGTAAAAGTAAATACTAGATAAATATTATAATGTCAGATAACGAATGGTTACTGGTAACATTTGATTCATGGCAATCCAATTAATCATCATTGATTATCATTTATCAATATCAATATCATTCGATTCAATAATTGAAATGTATTTTGATGATAATAAATAGCTTAGCTGTATTTTAAAATATGAAATTGCATGTTTTAGGTTTTTCATAATGTTTTATTAGATAATAATATTTAAATTTAAATGTACAGACATAAATACATAATAATATATAAATATTATTTACACATCTAAGTCAATTAATTATATTTGTTTAATAAATAGATATATTGCCCTATTTTATTATAATGATATTATACTCATACACAAAAGTACCTACAGACTAAATAAATATACATAATATAACATATTATATAGTATTATTCATATGGATGCCATACGAAATAAATAAATAAATAAAAATTCATATGGATAAAAAGGGGAAAACACTTTCATTAATGTAAAAAAATAATAATATAATACATTTTAATAACAATTATTATTTTTCATTTGAAATGTATGACTGACAAAAGTTTCCTATGGACCATAACTTCACTTTCTTGATTTTTAATCAAGTAAGTATGGTAATTGAAATGAAAAAAGTCTGAAATTTGAAAATTCATGAATTTGTGTTAAATAGGAAAATAATAAAAATGTAACTCAGTAATGATAAGTAGGTGGGTAATTTAGCTAGCTTTAATATAAAATATTAATGAGAGAGATTTGATATCACACCCAAGCGGTATAACCGCTTGAATCCATAAAACCTCGCATAAAACCGTCGGCGTGAACAGTCCCAAAATTTCTATTTTTTCACTTTTATGCTAAACTATGATAGCTAGAAAGTTGGTTGATAACTCATTGCAAAGGGATTATCAAGTAGATATGTATGTGGAATTAATTTTTTTAGTTATTTTTCGCTAGACTTCCATTTAGCGAGGTAGATTTCCAAAACTTTGATAATAATGTGATTACCTATAGTAAATTAGAGAACGGAATTTGTTGTTTGGGGTCTTGTTAGATTCACATTGGTTAGGATAAGTGCAGTGAAGATTTTCAGAACTTGATCTCCAATTGTTAATTCACTATAAAGCTATAAAGCTGAAAAACATCAAAAAACGTTCAATAAAATTTGTTTTAATTTGTTTTAATGTTCTGTAGTGAATTAACTATTTAAGATAAAGTTCTGAAAATCTTCAATGCACTTCTAACCAACATGAATCTAACAAGACCCCAAACAACGAAATCCACTCTACGGTTTTGGAGATCTATCTCACTAAATGAAAATGAAAATGATTTGTGTGAACAACACCGACATTTTTCTGGATTCAAATTGTTTTACCGCTTGGGTATGATATCAGTTCAAAAATTTCTAAAAATTAAAAACCAAGAAAGTTTACATGCCGACTTGGTTATTGTTTCTTATAATACAAAAATTCAATTTTGTCAATAACAATAATATTTTACTACATATATACTCTATACCTAGGTACATATTTTTGTTCCGTGTATTGAAGGTAAGCTGTTTTGTTAACATGTCGTTTCCTCTGTAGGCATTCGAGTACTTGACAAATATAATATGGTTATTGGTCACGATTTACTAAGAAATAAAATAATGATTTATTTGGTCATCGATTACAAGGTCGATTACCTACATAAAAAATTCGTAGAAATATTATTATTTATATTGCCGCGCGAGCACTCATCCGGATCAAGCGTCACCAACACAACTTTGTAATGAAATTGCCTCTACAATAATAAATTATATATGATGTAAACATATTTTTATTTTTATAATAATAATGAATTTATCGTCGTAACATCATTGATTGACAACAAAATATATTGTTGTCATTATTGCAACACTGCAGTCGTCAAGCTTTTTTTAAGTGCGATTTTTCAATATAACTATATTGACTTTAACATTTTAATCGGTCACGCGTGTTTTTCAAAAATAATCGATCAATAATCGATTACTCGTTCTTCCATCATTTTATATAAGTATACTCCATGAATAATGTTTTTTTTTTTTAAATTACCAACTTTACTTTTGAATAAGATTAAACTGTGCATTTTTGATTACGAAGATGCGATGTTTTTAAATATGAAATAAAATCAGCTTATTTGTGTTTTTAAGAGAACGTGTACCCACATGTGTTGTGTCCGTCTTACAAGTGCGTAACATATCAAATTTTTACGCCCAGCAAAACACGTGTAGCTCCGTTAATTTAAAAATTAGAGGGAATTTACCTTTTATAAAATCTAAATATAAGATTATTATCTAGGTAACCTCATATGCTTTTTAGTATATTTTAATTTTAACGCAAGTTAATTAGTCTATTAGGTATCTTATTTGATTGGGTTTATCACTAATTCTATCCAAGTGTGAGGTTCTTACATTTATTAAAGGATCCAAACTCCGGTGGTATTTTCTAACTGTCTTAATAATATGCTGTGTGTATTTGATTATGCTCATGATTATGTATCTTGGCTTTAAGTTAAGCTTGGTCTTAGTCCACACATAAAATATGCAGTACCTATGCTGCTAGGCATGTAAAACACATGTAAGTTTTGTAATAATGTTAGCAGAAGAATTTTACCTTGATATGTCTATTAAAGTTTTATATTGCGCTATTGTACGGCCAATATTTAGATTATGGTTGTGTACTTGTGTAGTGTAGGATCCTCATAATACAGCTAGCGACTCAATACAACTTGAGACAGTTTAGAGTAAATGTTTGCGTTTTGCCAGTTATGTGGCACTTCCCAGCCCACCACATGATTACACTCTGGAAGCAAATATACCTACTTAGTCTTTCTCCCTTAGCTGAACGAAGATGCACTTCTGAAACTATTAGGATCATTTTATAATATTGTTAAATAGCAAAATTGAATCTTCCAAACTTGTCTCGAGAATCTTCTTTAATGTACCTCAGCGTTTAACCCGGTCCACCGCTCCTTTTTACATTCTGCGTGCTACCTCTAAATTAATTAGCAAATGAGCCGCTAAGAAGACTAATGACGAACGCCGATATGGACTCAAATTTTTGAACTTACATTTTTTATGTTAACTATATATTTTATGATTATTCAAATACTGTTATCAATATTTTTATTTCGTCTATGTTAATTTAACCACATATATTTTTATTTTATTTGTTTCTTCGCCTGGCGGAAATATACAAAAATAACTACCTACATAAATATTGGTAAATATCTATAAGATATACCAATTAAATTATATAAGTAACAACTATGAATAATAGTAGGCAATTCAAATAGTGAAAGGCGAGTAAATTAATATTACAAATTAATACACCACATATTATTATCAAATTAAAAACAAAAATAGTAACAAAGATTACTATTATTAATTTAATTAATTACAAATTGTACATACTTAAGTTAAAAAGGCCATTAAAATTAAAATAAATAAATAAATAATAAAATCAGTAGAACGATTACTAAAGCTGAAGTGTGGATCCAAATAAATATGGGAATTATTTTTAAAATCCTACTTTTATAAATTACTTGACATAATAATACCTCGTATAATACCTATATGTTTACATAGTAAATATTCCACTAAAGGCGGTTTGATATCGACCAAGTGTACAAACAGTCCTGAGAGGATTAATAAGATGTTTAATCAAAAACGACCAATTGGCAAGCGGCGTACCATACGCTAAGCCACTGTTGAAATACTAAATATTTAATTTTATCACATCAATAATATTAAATTATAAAACGAATATCGTAGACGTAGATTAACAAGTACGTAACTACCGGCAATTCACTTTGCAGATAAAATACGATACGCGACTTAAATTATAACTATGTGCGTGTTATTATTTTGACTACAGCAGTTGCAGTAGTATTCGAGTTCACAACGATCACCATCAGTGTTATTGTATATCTTTTGAACCTAATCGTTTTTGTTTTTTTTTGGATGCATTATATAGGTATTACTTTAATACCTACCTATATAATATACCCACTTTTAAAATACTTTTTCATTGTATTTTATTCCAGCTATAATACTAAACACTTTTTTACTTTTTACCATCGTATTTCAATGAACAATATTTTTGTTTTGAATATTAATAATTTTAAATATCGGTATTAAAATAATATTTTATAATTCTAATATAACATATTTATATAAATTAATATAATTTTAATATTGCTTCTAAGGATTTCCAAGATTTTACTGGATACACAGATGACACGGTACCTAAAATTCACATCTACCTTGCTGAAGTCTAACTTGACATCATAATAGTGACTAGGGTTTTAAAATTTCATGACATTTATTTTTTTGAAATATTTCATTTTTATGAAAAATAAAAATAAAATGTTTATTATATCTAAAAGTTTACAGTCGTCAACTTCTAAGTGAACATTTTTAAAAGTTGGTTTATTGTATCAAACAAAGAAAATATGTAACATATTTACATATAATTTATAAGTTGTTTAACAAATGTATACTACTTATAACAAATTATATGAACTAGTATTAAATAATGAGCCCAGAGCCCCTTCGCATCACTCAGCCACATACACACACATTATACGACTTGTTCACTTTATAATTACTGAAAAATTAAAATACACTATTATTTCATTCATTGTTGGAACTGACCTCAAGTTTATTTCAAACCATTAACTTAATTATAATTTTGCAGACAAAAAAATCTGAATTTGGCTAAGAAGCTGCTTCGCATAGCTTTCGATAGAAGGCGGCAGCGTGTGAGTTCAAGTTTGTTGACTCGTTGTGTTAATGTGTTATATAATTATCAAAACAATTCATATAGTATACCTAGTGTAATATTATAAGTAGGGCGTAAAACCGGTAACTGGTTTGTAACGAAAACCGGTAAATTTGAGAACCGAAAATCGATAACCGCTTTTAGTTTTGGAATGCTGGAAGCGGTTATTGGCTATCGGTAATCAAGGTAAATATCTAAATGTTAACATCAAAGGGGTTACCTCATATTTTCAATCAAAAAATTAACGGTTTTTTCGTGGAACTTAATACTTGAATTATGTCATGAATCATGATTACATTATAGTTGAATTTAATTTTCCAGCTATTTTTTTAAATTTTTTTCCCTAATTAATTGCCGTCGAGTATTGCTCATCTGTTGTGAATATCATATATATAATATGTATAAGTGTATAGCTATATTATATTATAATACCGCCATAAACGTCGTCGTCCTCGTGCGCTGATTCCTATTAAGAAATAGTTGATGGAATAGGGGCTAAGTCCATTTAGTATTTACAACTATTTAGTACTATTTAGTATTTACGATATTTTTTTTATTGATCTTTGTTTCTTAGAAATATACACATTTATATACATTGCAACAACTTACTACAGATAGGGGACCTTCCAAGTTTAATTTTAAGCAATTCGTTTAAAATTGTTTAGGTTTTTATCACATTATACTTTATTTTGCATACATTTATAAATAGTTTAGTATTAAATTACAACTTCCAAAGCCCAAGCCCTCCTGGTTCTGCATTTGTTATTTGTAGTGTTTGCTCCAAGGGTCGGTCCGAAGGCTAGCGTAGAATGCTCGATCTGCAGACCCATAGATTTGGGGTACTGCAATATATACAATATAACCAATAAGTTCTGTGTCAATGTATTACTCTTAGTGTCATCTTGGAAAGTTATTATATTTAATTTTGTTTTTTTACAGTATGAATACCTAAGAAAATTATGAAATTAAAATTTTTTTATGAAATTTATTTATTTGATTTATAATGATCGCCATTATTTTGATCACATGTTTTAAACTTTAAAGCAGCTGAAAAAATAAATATTTAAACTGAGAGAAATCGACCAAATTAAAGAATATTAAGTTTTTGATTTTGTAATAATAATAGTTATGTTATAAACCAACGAATGGCCTGAATAAACTGTTTTAAAAATATGATTAAAAAATTAAAAAAATTGTTTTTAAAAACCGGTTTTTACCAATTACCGGTAACCGATTACTAAAAAACCTTATCAACGATTTTTAAACGATTAATGGTTATCATAGTGTTTGAAATATCTTTAAAGAAACGATTACCGGTTACCAAAATATCAAAATTAAATGATAACCGGTTACCGGTTTTCAAAAAATTTCGGCTCCTTTCGGAGCCAATTACCGACTTTCTTGATAACGGTTTTAAGCCCTGATTATAAGAGCACATATTATTATATATAATTTGTATAATACTGTCGTTGGTTTTTCGTTAAAGGGCTGTCATGCGTGTAGGTCAAAAACAGTTAGTTATACCGACGTAGTATGTGTGTGTACGTCATGTACCTATACAATATTGAAATCGTTTTAATTGGGATCTTACAAATATATAATTTGTAAATGTACATTATACTTATTGTTATATATAATATGTATTGTTACGAAAGTAGAAACTTATGAACGGGGCAGACAAAACTTCCTTAAATCTGCTGCCCAGAAGTTAACTCCAGGCCATGTTATAATGTTTATTTATATAATAATATCGTAGTGTACTGCTGTACACTATTGTTACCATCTGTTTTTTTCTTTATTTATTTTTTTTTATCTTTTTATGACCACGCAGTACAGCTTTTATGGTTATTTACATTGATGTATATAATATTGTACATTGAAATAATTGTGATAAAATCATTTGTCGATAAACCTAAACAACATTATATATTCTGCTTAATGCAATTATTTGAAATACAAATAATGACAGTTACATTAAATGCATTATAATTTACTATACATTTTAGTATTTTACTTCTTTGAATTGTACACTTACAAGTTATAAGTAATTACCTCAGTAATTACAAAATACTTATGAATTATATCGTTTTGTATGTAGGTAGATATAAATAACGTAGGTATAGAATATTATTACGATAGCAATTTTTTTTTAGATTCTGAGTGGAACGATGAATGTATATTGATTTTACAATGATATGTGTGTTTTTTTATTTTTTTTTTTATTTTTGTGTCTGTCATCACGATTTGGGGCAGTAAAACTGCTTCGATTTTCTTCAACAGTATCTTGTTTGATGGGAAAGTGAATCTAGTTGGTGCATTCGGGAGGTAAAAGTTTGAAATTTCCAATAGTTTTCAAAAGCGCCATGAAAAACAAAAGAAAAATAATTAAGGAAAAACGGGAATTTTTACGCAAAAGCTGTTTTCGAGAAAATCGATTTTGGTTTTTGGTGTAACTTTAAAATAAACAACCGTAGATACATGAAATTTTCACTGGTTGTTTATATTTCCATTTTCTATACATAATACAATTTTCAAAATATTTTGACTTGTTTTGTACTGTTTAGGGACATTTTCAGTTTCCAATTTTATTAGTTTTTTTTTCTATGAATGTCAATAAAACTTTATTTGTTGAGTAAAAATACTTGAAAATTTAGTACATGGCTCCTACTATATTGTTACAATGATATCTGAAAAATATTAAAAATCCTTAGTCACAGTTTTTTTTATTAGCATTTAAAGTTAAAAAATTGACAAAATATGTAAAAATCACGAAAATTATCAGATTATTTTGAGTTAAGAATTCGTCAAAATTTTGCTTTTTAAATCTAAGATTTTAAAATGTATTACAAGATTCTACATAATATTGTCTACCTTTATCAAAAAAAAAAAAGTCTACAAGAAAGTCAAATATAATTTTTAAGAGCGTTTGAAATTCATATTTTTACAACATTTGATATTCGCTCGATTGTGACGATTTTCTTATTTTATTGGAATTAAAGAACGAATGACTGTAGATATTTGAAAATTTTATTGAATGTTTATATTAGCATTTTCTTAATACGATAAAATTTTAAAAATAATTTGACTCTTTTTGAGTTGTTTACAGACATTCTCAGTTTTAAATTTTTTTAGTTTTTTTTCTATAAATATCAATAAAATTTTGTTTGTTGGGTAAAAAGCTCCTGATATATTGTTACAATAGCAGTTGAAAAATATTAAAAATACATACGCACAATTTTTTTTTATAAGCTATACCTAAGACTACCTATATAATATTTGTCTTATACCTAGACTGACATACCGTCCCGCTTTGAATCGTTTTTCTTATACAATGATATTATATCATTGAATTCAAATTTAATACCATCCATTATACAGCGACCCACTTGTAATCTACTGTACAGCAGAGCGACATCCACTTACCCACCTTTTTTAATTACGAATTAAAATTAATTACCTACATATTTTTTTATATTAATAGAGATAAATTTTCAAAAAAATATGACCTGAGGAAGAAGGGGGTATAATATTTTTATTTATTTTAGAGATTTAAACTGTGACTGATTTTTCTATGTTTAAGACTTTGAGTACCTATCTAATTCATAAATAACAACTTTATGTGTGTTTTACTTTTTATGCTTGAACGTTGATGAGTTATAGGTATTAATGTTAAAATTATTGTTCTAATTAATTTGATTAAATGAAATAATTTGAATACATTATTTAGGTTGCTACTGTAGAAACTCTTGATAAAAAAAAAAATGTTTTAAAATTGGCTACTCAAACGATTAGGTCATAACTGAAAAGGTTAATCAAACTACATTATTGCATGATAGGTATCTAAATTGAATACATTAATGGTTGATAGGCTGTATTGTGTTTGCATAGGTAATAATATTGCTATTGTTGATTAGGATTTTAAAATTATTTTTTTTTGTGGAAGTACCTATAGTGATGGAATTACCCGATTTTGACACTTATACTATAATATTGTACGACCCGGTACGACCTATAATGTATAGTAAATAATTGTTTTTGGCATAAAACTAGTAGGCATAATGTGTAATGAATGTTGTATAATTTAAAAGCAACTTTAAACTTAAAATATTTACAATTAAAGGTGAAATCGATAAACGTAAAAGCAGTGTAAAATTGACCTTAATTATCTACCATCATTAATCATCATTGATAATCGATATCATAGCAGCACATACCGTATACATTAATTTTTGAGAACGTCACACCCGTATTTATTCCAGTCTTAGGTATAAACGGGAAACATACTAAATTTGCATTCAGAGAGTGTTTCAATTTTGTGTTGTTAGTTCAAATATTAGTGAATTGACCAATAATTGTTTTATTTATTATAAAATTTAAAGGTATAAGAACATTATGTATCTGTGTTCTCTTATTGGTTTTATAAAATATTTTGATTTTAAGCTAGTTATTGAAATTGACGTATTTTAATTATTTACATAAACTCATAACCCACTTTTGATATTCGATTTAATTTTGTAATAAGTACAAGTTACCTATTAACTTATTTTAAAATCCGAAAAAATGTTATAATTTATTTTTGATAAAAAAGCTTATGTAAGTACTTACTTAAAATTACACAATTTATAAGTTCTAATGTAGCTCATTGTTCTGAACAATGTTAATGAGAGCATTGTTGTTGAAGCTCTAGATCAAATAAAATGTATATACCTAAATACTTATTACTCAAACACAAACAATTAATCATTCGTCGTACTAGGAAATCAATCCGAATAAAACAGTTTTTAAATAATATGTTATAAACTTGACTGTACGGGATCGCTGTTAACACACAATAATGTATAATATTCTCCACAGAAATGCAAAATGTTATGATACCGCATTTTATGTACCTATATTAGAAAAATATTTTTGGACGTAACTATAAATAGTTGAATATTTAATTATATTTAATTCACTATGTCATTTTGAATTGTTTGCATTCGTTGTAATCAATTATAGTGCGCACAATATACGCAGAGTGAAGTATTATAATTTAATAATATTAAAATAAACTATAAGTATGTACGTTTTATTATCCACGATACGTTTGTATTTATTCTCTTACGTACCTAAATTAAATTAAATGCGTAGGTTTATCATTTTTCACCTGCGGTTATATTTAAAATTACCTACTTTGTCGTATAATATTGTGCTTTTCGGATAGATCATCGTGTGTATTCTGATTACTCTACATTCATCGTTAAATGGACCAGGTTTAATTAAATTAGTGGAACGTTTTCAAATGGTTTTTACGTGCAAAACCAGCGTTGTGGTAATGGTATAAAACGTCATAACTATCTCTTTTGGCTGAAAATAACACGTACCCATTTATGATTTAATCAACTGCATTAGTATATATTTTAAAATTTTTTGTACCTACATAAACATTTATATTTTAAATATTATGATACCTACTGTGGCATGGCACGAGTTAATTCGAATTTGTTATAGTATAGCTGTGACAATTACGTTTTTGACAAAATTATAAACAATATTTTAAACGTTTATTTATTTTTTACTTTTTTTTACCATTTAACAAAAAACAGATGTCATATATTATTTACGTCGATATGAACGTTGTAATATAATCATTATTTTTTCTTTGTATGATAGTATTATTTTTTATTAAAATGTTGTCAACGCCTGTTTACTTTTATATAGGTAATATAATGATTATAACTGTGACATTACAAAATATAAATACACATTAATATCGCGCGTAATACAATAACTGTGTTCATATTAATTATATCTATGACCTATTTGTGATGTGTTTTCTATTATTGTCAGTGGTCAGAAACATTGTTAGCATACTTAGAATCAATCACCTCATACTCAAACTCTGGAGTTCGACGGGAACGTTTCCTAGGGACTAGGGAGATTCCCGTAGATCTATATTCTAGTATCTTGTTTTTGCTTGATTTTTGGCTTTAGAATACATGCGGCTCGTGATGATCGTTTCATACCGCTTGAGCTATCCATTGTACAATTACACTTGAAATTTTTGAAATTTGTGTGTCGATAAAATTTGTTAATATTGATCCTATTATATCTCAAAAAACCATCAATAGGTTAAATAATTCCACTCAGAAACGTTTTTGGTATACAACCATGGAATATCATTGCATTCAAATTTAATATAATGTCGAAGTATCTACTATAGTGGACACCTACTTATCCTGTAAAATAGCATACCTGGTTTTTAAATTGTATTTCGATGACTTAAA
This sequence comes from Acyrthosiphon pisum, assembly GCF_005508785.2. Taxonomy (NCBI): domain Eukaryota; kingdom Metazoa; phylum Arthropoda; class Insecta; order Hemiptera; family Aphididae; genus Acyrthosiphon; species Acyrthosiphon pisum. The sequence goes on from NC_042496.1 coordinate 23,443,470, forward strand.
CATTTAAAACGAAGTTAATCAATAATAATAATAAAGGCCTAGATTTTCTGTGTGTTTTTTAATTTTATTTTAAAAATTAAACGAGTTTTCTATAGTAAATAATAAAAATATTATTTTGACTCACATTGTCACAACTAGGAACACCCATTCTGAAGTTATTAGGCAAATAGATATTTAAATAATAATATTGAAAACTTCATAGAAGAGTATAATATGAAAGATAAAAATAATTTTAATTATACGAATAAATTCATCTAAAAGAAAATAATGTAAACAATTAGTATGAACTATGAAAATCAACTCGTTGGATTAAGATGTAACAAGTTAAATTTAGCTTTGTTTTAGGTTTTAGATTCTGAGTGGAACGATGAATGTATTGATTTTATAATGATGTGAGTTTTTTTTTTTATTTTTTATTTTTTTTTGTGTCTGTGTACACGATAAGTAGTCGAAATAATGCTTCGATTTTCTTCAACAGTACCTTTTCTGATAGGAAAGTGAATCTAGTTGGAACTTTGGGGGGGTCAAAAGAAATCTAAGAATAGTTTTCAAAAGCGCCAAGAAAAACAAAAGAAAAATTAAGGAAAAACGGGAATTTTTACGCAAAATCTGTTTTCGAGAAAATTGATTTTGGTTTTTGGTGTAACTTTAAAGCGAATGACTGTAGATATATGAAATTTTCACTGGTTGTTTATATTTCCATTTTCTATACATGATAAATTTTTCAAAATATTTTGATTTGTTTTGAGCTGTTTACGGACAATTTCAGTTTCCAATTTAATTAGTTTTTTTTTCTATAAATGTCAATAAAACTTTATTTGTTGACTAAAAATACTTGAAATTGAATACAAGGCTCCTACTATATTGTTACAATGACATTTGAAAAATCCTTAGTCACAGTTTTTTTTTATTAGCATTTAAAGTTCAAAAATTGACAGAATATGGAAAAATCACGAAAATTACCTAACAATGTTGAGTTTATAATTCATAAAAATTTTTCTTTTTAGAACTAAGATTTTAAAATGTAATACAACATTCCTTATAGGTTAATCTACCTTTATCAAAAAAAAAAATGTCTATTAGAAACTCAAATTAAATTTTTATGAGTGTTTGAAATTCATATTTTTACAACATTTGATATTCACTCGAAATCTTACGTAACGATTTTCTTATTTTATTATAAGTAAAAAACGAATGACTGTAGAAACTTGAAAATTTCACTGAATGTTTATATTAGCATTTTATATATACGATAACATTTTGAAAATAATTTGACTCTTTTTGAGCTGTGTACAGACATTGTAAGTTTTCAATTTTTTTCTATAAATATCAATAAAGTTTTATCTATTGGGCCAAAAAGTTTAAAAAATTAATACAAGGCTCCTGATACATTGTTATAATAGCAGTTGAAAAATATTAAAAATACATAGGCACAATTATTTTTTATAAGCATTTGAAGTTGAAATGTTGACAAAATTTATCAAATTTAAAATTGAATAATTATTTTGTAGTTAAAAATTTATAAAATGTTCAACTTTTATATCTAAGGATTGAAAATTTAAAACAAGATTTCACGTAAATATTTAATTCTGTTACCAACAATTCTAAAAAATACATAAGCACAGTTTATTTTTATAGTAATTTTAAGTTCAAATTTGGACGAAATTACATATTAAAAAACCTGGAATAACTATTTTAGTTATTTTGTTGTGATTGTATATATGTATATTATTATTTGTGGGTACTTGAAACTTCTAAAGTATACTATTATATATCTATGATAGTACCGCGGTTTGTTGTTGATGTATAACGCGTTACTTAATGGATATTATGATATGATTAATTTGAAAATTATTAATAATACTATGTAATAATACTATATGTATGTCTTATATCTAGACTTACATACCGTC
>NC_042496.1:23445432-23447073 GCF_005508785.2 Acyrthosiphon pisum
TATCTTGTTTTTGTCTTGATTTTTGGCTTTTAGAATACATGCGGCTCGTGATGATCGTTTCATACCGCTTGAGCTATCCATTGTACAATTACACTTGAAATTTTTGAAATTTGTGTGTCGATAAAATTTGTTAATATTGATCCTATTATATCTCAAAAAACCATCAATAGGTTAAATAATTCCACTCAGAAACGTTTTTGGTATACAACCATGGAATATCATTGCATTCAAATTTAATATAATGTCGAAGTATCTACTATAGTGGACACCTACTTATCCTGTAAAATAGCATACCTGGTTTTTAAATTGTATTTCGATGACTTAAACATTTAAAACGAAGTTAATCAATAATAATAATAAAGGCCTAGATTTTCTGTGTGTTTTTTATTATTATTTTAAAAATTAAACGAGTTTTCTATAGTAAATAATAAAAATATTATTTTGACTCACATTGTCACAACTAGGAACACCCATTCTGAAGTTATTAGGCAAATAGATATTTAAATAATAATATTGAAAACTTCATAGAAGAGTATAATATGAAAGATAAAAATAATTTTAATTATACGAATAAATTCATCTAAAAGAAAATAATGTAAACAATTAGTATGAACTATGAAAATCAACTCGTTGGATTAAGATGTAACAAGTTAAATTTAGCTTTGTTTTAGGTTTTAGATTCTGAGTGGAACGATGAATGTATTGATTTTATAATGATGTGAGTTTTTTTTTTTATTTTTTATTTTTTTTTGTGTCTTTGTACACGATAAGTAGTCGAAATAATGCTTCGATTTTCAACTTCAGTATCTTGTTCGATTGAAAAGTGAATATCGTTGGTGTATTGAGGAGGTCAAAATTTAAAATTCCCAGTAATTTTCAAAAGCGCCAAGAAAAACCAAAGAAAAATTAAGGAAAAACGGGAATTTTTACGCAAAATCTGTTTTCGAGAAAATCGATTTTGGTTTTTGGTGTAACTTTAAAACAAATGACCGTAGATACATGAAATTTTGACTGAATGTTTATATTAGCATTTTCTATACACCATAACATTTTCAAAATATTTTGACTTATTTTGAGCTCTTTACGGACATTTTTATTTTCCATTTTTTTTTAGTTTTTTTTCTAAAAATATCAATAAAATTTTATTTGTTGGATAAAAAAGCTTGAAAATTTAATAGACGGCTCCTAGTATATTGTTTCAAAGGCAGATGAAAAATATTAAAAATCGTTAGTCACAGTTTTTTTTTTTTTTTAAGCATTTAAAGTTCAAAAAATGACAAAATATGGAAAAATCACGAAAATTTGCAAATTATTTCGAGTTAGAAATTTATAAAAATTTTTCTTTTTAAATCTAAGATATGAAAATGTAATACAAGATTCCTTATAAGATTATCTACCTTTATCAAACAAAAAATGTCTATAAGAAACTCAAATTAAATTTTTATGGGCGTTTGAAATTCATATTTTTACAACATTTGATATTCACTCGATTTCTTACGTAACGATTTTCTTATTTTGTTGTAATTAAAAAACGAGTGACTGTAGAAACTTGAAAATTTCACTGAATGTTTATATTAGCATTTTATATATACGATAAAATTTTTAAAATAATTTGACTCTTTTTGAGCTGTTACGGACATT
>NC_042496.1:23447123-23448236 GCF_005508785.2 Acyrthosiphon pisum
AAAAAAAAGCGTGGTGTATAGAAAATGCTGATATAATCTCAAAATGTCAAGTATCTACGGTCATTTATTTTAGAGTTACACCAAAAACCAAAATCGATTTTTCCTTAATTTTTCTTTTGTTTTTCACGGCGCTTTTGAAAACTACTGGAAAATTTTTACTTTTGACCCCCCAAAGTCTTATCCCCCAAAGTCTTATCAGAAAAGATACTGTTGAAGAAAATCCAAGCATGCGGTCTGAAAAGGTGACGACAAACACAAAAATACAAAAATTAAAAATTAAAAAATTAAAAAAAAAACACATATAATTGTAAAATCAATACATTCATCGTTTCACTCAGAATCTAAAATGATTTATTACGAATTGTATGATGACTATAAAAGTGTAACTATGAGCAAACAATAATATACAAGACTTCGTAAGCCAATTCTTTCATTACTTATCCACAAAAATATTAAAAAAATCTAATTATTAGCTTTTATAAGCTCCTATAAAACTCTTACATAAATATATCACAAACAATGTATATTATCAAAAAACTTATTGCACCTACTATATTTATTGTCTTATATACATTCTGTTTTTTTTTTTATTTTTTAACATTCTCTTCTTCTTTGTATAATTATAATTAATCTGTAATTTGTATTTGTTTTTTTTTTAAACGCCAATAACCCTGGTAGTTGAAGCGTATTTATAAAAAAAAAAAAAAAACTTACAAAAGCATTTTTAGATTTTGAGTGGAACGATTGGATTTTCTTCAACAGTACCTTTTCTGATAGGAAAGTGAATCTATAATAGGTATGTCTAATACCTATACTGACAAACCGTCTCCGCTCAGAATCGTTTTTCTTATACAGTGATATTATATCATTGAATTCAAATTTAATACTATCCATTATACAGTGACCCACTTGTAACCTACTGTACAACAGAACGACATCCACTTACCCACCTTTTTTTTTTGTGTCTATCATCACGGTTTGGGGCAGTAAAACTGCTTTGATTTTCTTCAACAGTATCTTGTTCGATGGAAAAGTGAATCAAGTTGGTGCATACGGGAGGTAAAGTTTTAAAGCTCCCAATAGTTTTCAATTCAAAATATTTTGATTTGTTTT
>NC_042496.1:23449312-23449968 GCF_005508785.2 Acyrthosiphon pisum
TTTTTCCTTAATTTTTCTTTTGTTTTTCCCAACGCTTTTGAAAACTACTGGAAAATTTTTACTTTTGACCTCCCCAATGCACCAATGATATTCACTTTCTGATCGAACAAGATACTGAAGTTGAAAATCGTAGCATTATTTCGACTACTTATCGTGTACACAGACACAAAAAAAATAAAATAAATAAAAAAATAAAAAACACATCATTGTAAAATCAATACATTCATCGTTCCACTCAGAATCTAAAATTAATTCAGTTTACTAATGATTCAATTTATCTTACTCATTAGGTCAAGGTAAAAAGGTAAAACACATTTAAAAGAAAAGTATTTGAAAGTATCTGTGAATACTTTTTAAAAGTAATTTTTACAAGACTGTGTACAGCAGAGTGACATCCACTTATCCACTTTTTATTATTGCAATACCTACCTCATGGATTATAATATAAATTATAAATAGTATAAACACAATTTATAGGTGTTAGTTAATCACAATATAAATTGGTGTAAATACACTGAAATGGGTAGGTACTGTATATAATAGGTCACGACTTGTAAAGAAGGAAGGTACAATTTATTTTGAAATTTTAATGTCTATACCTAGCGAAACCATGGCCAAGCGCGACAGGCGGTGGTTTTGTAGCCATTGCAGGGTAT